>NW_026875166.1:0-101419 GCF_032173495.1 Musca vetustissima
CTCATTATTTTTTCATCCATTTATTTTCTTCTCCATATGTTTTATTCAAGTTAAATACATTTTCTTCATTTCTATAATTGTAAATAAATAGAATATAATTATTACATGAGAACCGCAAAATTGTAAAATATAAATAAAAATCAATAAACAAGAAACAAATGTATTACTGATAAATAAATTGTGTAGTGTGTTTATTTTATTTTTTTGGTTTTTTAATACTTAGATTGCTATTATTTTCTTATTACCCTTTTTAAAGCTATTTTAAATGTCATGTCATGTCCTGGTCACCAGTCACATCCTTCAAACAAATTTGCAAACATATTTGTACTGTAGCAGTGGAAATCCAGTGATCGACAGGTATTCCTACTTCGTAAGGTGACGTTTCATGGTTTACAATTTTTGACTATGAAAGGAGAAATAAAAATTTAAAAAATTCTTAAACAAAAATCAATCTGAAACTATTTGCATAAAGGCTAGATTATACACTTTTAAAACTCCATTTGGAGTCGTAGCGTACTTAGACTTTTCCAACTGTACTATTGACGGAAAATGGTGGGATTAATATTTGACCCGAATTTCCATATGGGAGATTGTATTTTAGTTTCCCATATTGATGGCTGCCAGCATACCGTGTTTATAATAATTTATTGCTTATCGCCATGTCCTTTCTCGCAGGGGATTCCAGATTTATACTGCATACTTTTTAAAATTTAATTACCACCCGATATCATATCAAATGAATTTTCATTTAATTTATTTGGTTTTTGTTGCAAATTCCTATCATATCAATTAGTTAATTGAAAAATTTGTCAATGGTTTTTTAAACACAATTTGTATATAAAAAATAAAATAATAACAACAACCAACACATTGTGATTAATAAAAAATATGTATGTATGTATTGACGAAAATTAAATTAACTTCATAATCAATGAGTAATTTAATAATCCGTTCACTCTGCTGACGAGCGAATGCGAATGGCAAAAATAAATGCAAGTAATGGAACAAAATTACACACACTTTATTTAAATTAGAAAATAATAAAGAAAATAATTGTATTGTTTGTAATTAAATTGCGTTGAAAACAGACACAGACAAATGCGAACAACAAATTAGAATTATAAAAATGAAAAAAAAAATAAAAACAAAACTGAAAATCAGTCACAAATTCCAATACCGTAGATAACTTGTGTTAAATATGTAAAACGTATTAATTAATAAACAGAAAAAACAACAACAACTAAGATCATTTTAAAGAAATATACAAAAGAATGTTGTTTTCTTTTCCTTTTTTGAAAACGCATCTTTTACGAAATGATGCCACAAACAACAAACGTAATTTTAAATAACGATAATAAAGTGAACCTGAGATTTAATTGTAAATTTGCGAAAGAAAAACTAACATCAATGTGTTTTATTTATTTTTTAGGTGTTGTAAAAGATGACTTGGCGAAAGATATTTTTGGATTTCATTTACCTAAGAAGTGTATTTTAGACTCCCTTTTTAATTATGAAGGCTCCAACTGTACAGAACATGAAAAAAATCAAAAAAATCGGACTGGGCCGACTATATCATACCCTTCACGACTTTGGGTATATTCTACATATGTAACCTAACAGACGTCGCCTTTTCAATTGAAAATTGACATAAAATTGAACGAACTTAAATAGGTGATGTTTATCTATAAGTGAACCGGCTTACATCAATCCATACATATGCCGATTTTCACGTACGCTATGCCAAATTTCGTACAAATCGAACAATATAGCGACAGAAATATGTATGGGAGCTATATCTAAACCGATTTTTACGAAACTTAACACACATCATTCTATACTCAATATAGTACGATATGCCAAATTTCGTGCAAATCAAACAAATATAGCGGCCTTGGTACAAAATTTACATAAAATCGGGCGAAAATATTTATAGAGCTATATCTAAATCTGAACCGAATTTTACGAAACTTAGCACACATTATCTTAAACTCAATTCAGTACGCTATACCAAATTTTGTGCAAATCGAAAGATATATAGGGACTTTGGTGCACCATTTACATTAAATCGAATGAAAATATATATAGGAGCTATGCCTAAATCTGAACCGATTTTTCACAATTTAAATAGGGTTCGTCTTTGGGTCAAATATATGAGCTGTGCCTAATTTCATCCAATTCGGATCATAAATCTGACCGGTACTTTGTTTACAATTTAACAGATGGATGGACGGACGGGCATGCATAAATCGACTCAGAAAGTGATTCTATGCATATTCTCAAAAGGAAACGTCTATCTTGTTTTCTTTTGCCTGTTACACACAGTGTGGTGAAGGGTATAAAAGCAACGCTCTCTGGGATCTTTGTTTCTAGACGTGGGGTTTGGTTTTCGATTATTTCTCCTTACCACTCTTAGTGGGGGTCTTAGTCAATATAACCGAATCATACGTAGCAGATTGCTGCGCTTCAAACGAGTGTGTGGGCCTCTTTGCCGCTTGTTGCTGCTTACGGGGAGATCGCATTTTGCACACCAAGCGTTTATGTTGGTGGTTTGGTACGCTGCTTCCTGCATCACGTTCGTCAAATTAGGTGGCTACCAGAATTTTTCATAACCATGGTTCTGGGGTTAGGCAATTTGTCGATTTTTATGTTGTAGTTTGTTCTAGCAGCCCTACTGCTTTTCACAATGGGATTGTAAATACCTCTATTGTGGAAACGCCTTGATTTTGTTGCGGAGGAGGTTGCGTAACTTTCTGGAAGCCTTTTTATGGACTCTCTTTTAATCCGACTTACAAACTTCCATATATTTCTTTTGGCAAGGATTTCTCACCATTCAGGGACTCCTGAAGGTCCTGATTGATTGGAGATTTCTGACAAAAATTTTCCAGTCGAGCTTTGGCTATCCCTTGCCCGCGACGTAGGACTTTTTTTATTGGCCGACAAGTGTGTAAGCCTCTTACAATGGCAAGGACTTGGCAGTTAAGCCTTAACAACTTGTTGCGGCACTCAGGGTAAACAAATATTCGTTCGAATGCCGTGCGAACCCTGATAACAAACTAAAAAACAACTAGTGTCCTAAAGATTGTTTATTTACGGGTGCTAATTTCGGCTTGTCGATCTTGGGATCATAGGGACCGGGTCATTTCATCCGAGACTCTACACAAAAAACTCTCTGTCCAAGACTGCTTATTTAATTTGCTCCTACCCAATGAACTTCATCTATACGCCATCGTACCCCGTACCCCCTATACGCCCGAATTATAAATGTAACCCTCCCTAAGAGAGATTCGTGTATAAATGGCTTGAGGGTCTACATTGGAGTGTCCAGCATTTTATATTGATTTATTGTTTTCAAAATGGATTTATTAAACATGCTGGAATGTAATATATAACTGCAGGGATATATATTACTGCCATTGGTATTTTTGTCGCGATATTTTCATTGAAATTAAGTGGGAAGGACGCAGATCGTTCATTGTTGGAATGTTGCTGTAATGGAGAAAGTAGCGAATGGAGATTAGTTATTAATCGGATACTCAGGGTCCTTTTTTATAAAAACAACAAACTGGGATTACGCCACACTATTTTGCAATCATAAAAGTTCAATATTAAACATCCTATGATCAATATTGAGGTTAAGACACAAATAGAATAACATAGAGAGTTTCAAGTTTACTTTGACAGTTTTCCACTTTGTTTTGGGAGCCTCCAACAACTTATATTTGTAATCTGTATTCAATGGCACAGGAATGGAATTGTCATTAGAGGCACCTCACAGATTCGAATACATTTACCCTTGATGTTGCTTCTGGTGATAAATGAAATATTTGCAGATGATGTTTATATGGTGGATGACACCCGTTCGATAACCTGTCAACCCATAAGGCAATTAAGTCTCTGGGCATACATTCGAATGCCAATCATGACAACATATTAACAGACGAGGTTGTACTAATTTAGTTCTATGTCCTGCCCACTCTATCATTATTTTCTACAACTTGAAAATAAGATATCCTTATGATTTAATTTTCACTGCATAAACGATTTACATTAGTAATCTGTGGTTATTTAGTTTATTTTTCTTTTCTTGTTTTTTTTTTCAAGGAAATAAATAATTTACATTTTAAATTCTTAAGTGATTATACCAGATTTAGACTTATAATTTTTTTGTAATAAATATTAATACTTTTTGTTAGTCTAGAATATATTATAAGGAATGTGTTGATATAGTGTCGATAAACATCTTCAAAATATATACATATATTTTCATCGTAATATATGTACATGAAGAACAAAATAAAAATGATAATACTTGTATGTTTTTTTTTGGAATGTAAGTATACAGATTTCAATATAATTTTAACTATGTTAAAACAAAATAAATATAAATACGAAGTTTAACAAAATAAAGTCTTATGTTTTAGGAAACAAAAATATATACGTATGTACTAGAATCAGTACATGATGGTGCTTTAAAAGCAATTTCAGTTTTTGTTTTACTTATATGTGGAATGTTTTGTTGTAGTTTTTATATGGAATACTTTCCTAACTTAATATCTACTTTGTGATGTCTTTTAATCTTCTTCAGTCAATTCAGTCGAAAGCATTTGATCCAAGTTAGCCGAATGAATACCATTCATCATGTGCCGTGAATCACCATCATTATCTGTCGTTGTTGATGACACATCATCCGAGTCACTGTCATCATCGTCATCATCTTCATCGTCGTCGTCGTCTTCGTCATCATCATCATCGTCCCCAACTAGACCATCAATACCACCACCACAATCACCATTGACATTTTCCTGCGATTCGTTATCATCTTGAGATTGTGATGATTGGTGTTGCATTTGTTCATCGTGTTGTTGCAATTGTATTTGTACACCATCCTGTTCATCAATGTCGGGATTTTCTGGATAACTTTGTACGGTTTCTTGTTCATTATCGTGATTTCCATGAGTTTCGTTATTCTCCTCTTCCGCTTCCGCTTCAGCATCTTCTTGTTCTTGCTGGACCATTTCTTCGGTAGAAAATTCATGTTCTGGATGTTCACCCATACCATCTTGGGAATCCACAGCCTCCTCATTATCCAATTCATGACTTTCTCCCAAATTGTGGAACTCTTCGTGTTCAATTAGTTCTTGATTGGATTGAGAATTTAAATGTTGCTCTTCCATGTCATTTCTGCGAGTAGCTATACTACCCACTAACTCCTTAACCGATTTCATAATTTCATAGGTCTGCATTTGGAATGTTTCCATTATCATACGATCCTGTTGCATTTGGAATTCATGTTCTTTCTGCAACAATTCGTGTTGTTTATCAAAGAATTCTCGCATCATTTGAGTTTGAATTTGTCGCATGTTGGTGCTCAAATCAATGATGACATTTTGTAGATGTTTTCCATAACGTCGACTCTCCTCTTTTTGGTTAGGAAGTGGTTGGGGCTGTTGCAGGACAGGCATATCCTCATCATCGCTGGGGATTTTGCGGAATTTAGTTGGAGTGTTGCGCTGTTGCTGGGACCAATCCAATCTACGTTTACGATACGATACACCATTTTGTGTAACTTGACCACTGATCATTGCCGTCCCTTCTTGTTGTTGTTGTTGTTGTATTTGCTGTGGGAATCTTTCACCGTTTACTTGCAGTTCAGCACGAGGCGGTGAAATTGATTCCTCTAAATCTGGTATTAATCTTTCGGGTCGTAATGAATATGGCGTTTTGCGCATTGGTACCTGTTTTAATTTCGGATAATTGTTCGATGGGGAGGCGGAGGAAGCCCGACTAGTTTGGAGATCATTTAATAGACGTAAAGCTGCTGCGTTTTGAATTTCATTGGGAGGCATTGATAGTTTGGGTAGAAGTTTTCTTTGTCCAACTTTGGCTGGATTATTGTTGTTGGAAATTTTTGGAGTCACACTTATAGTGGGGATAGTGGCAATTTGTATTTGTCGTGGTGATGGTGGCATTGTGAGTGGTGGTGGTGGACGACTTGCTGCCAGAGCATTGCTCGAGTTTGGCGCTTTTGCAAATGGAGCTACTCTTAATGGTGGCATCTGCTGTAGATTGGGTAGAGCTGTTGTGACTGTTGTGATGGGTGTGGAAGTTGCTGCTGGTAAGATCTTTTGTTTTGGTGGACGTCCACGGCCCCTATGTGGTATTTCTAATGTCTTTTTTGTTTGATTTTCAATAACGGTATTTGTAGGCTTATCGGGGATTTGTACTTTCTCACTTATAGTACCATTTAACTGATTTTCGGTGGCCGTTTCAGTTTTATTGTTTTCCACAGCATTGTAACCTATAAAAAAATAATATATTTGTAAATTATTGTTGTAAAATACAAAAAAAAAAAAATATATATTTCCTCTTACCTGTATCAGTGGGTTCATCTTTAACCAAACCCAAACTAAAACCAAAAATTGGATGAGCCATATCAAAATTGTCTCCCGTTTGATTGGCGTCATTTCCAGCCAACTTTGCCGCCGGTCCCCCACCATCAACACTTGCCCTTGAAACATGACCAGCATTGGAATTATCTCCATCCATGGAAGCTGTGGTCGAGGTGCCACATTCACTCATTCCCTGATTGTAAGTGGTAATCATCTGATGTATGGTCTCATAGATGTCATGCGGTATCATACGCGGTATTACACCATTACGACGCGATGTCATATAAGTACTTTTCAGAAATTTCCATTTAGTCCATATCTGAACGTGTGACTTCTTGATGAATCCATTTTTATGCATTATTGCCGCCACATCCTTAAAGACATTTTCACTTTTCACCGTCTTATCGTTGAGCTTCTCTAAAGCTTTGGTCTGCTGCATTACCACCAGCATTTCCATGACTTCATCATTACGCCAGAGATTGCGTTCGGTTCGTTCTTTGGAGTTTGAGCCACCACCAGCGCCACTACTGCTATTGTTTTGGCTGTCATTATTTTTGCCCGTATTGGCCAGTGGAGTTAGTAAAGCATCAACATCACCTATAACACCATTTCCAGCCGCGGCGGTGCTCAACAATTGATTGATGTGATTGTGTTGTGGCATTTTCTTAAATATCGGCTTTATTTCTATGCTGGAATTTGGAAACTTTTTCAGGGAGATCTCACTGCCATTGGTGTGTTTTTGTCGCGGTATTAACATTGGAATTTAGTTGAAAGGACGTACAGCGTTCTTATTGGAATGTTGGCTGGAATAGAAAAAATTTATTAATAGAGATTAGTTATGAATGGAATACTGAGGGTTCCTTAAAAAGGCTATGCATGAAAAATGGGTTTGGTAGTTTTCCTCGTCATATTGGGAGCCAACAACTAAGGAATTTTATTGAGAAAATGCTGAAAAGTAAAAATCATCAGATGCACCTTACAGGTTGGAATACTTTTACCCTTGCTGTAGGCACCTGAAGTTAAAAGAAATGCTTGCAAACATAAAACTAATGGTTTGACATACACAAATGATTTGGCGGGCTGGGTTTAAAATATCGATTTTCTGCTAAATCCTACAAAGCCTATAAAAGAGACATTTACGGTCACAAATCATATCTATAGCTATGAGCAAAATATTTAAATTTTTATCATTTAGTTCGCTTTCAGGTAGCCAGAAATACAAGAAGGCTTGAATACATTCGGACATGCCGGACCCTACCATACATGACTGATAATTGTACCATTTTGGGTAATGACGATAAATTTATGGGGGCTACTTGAAACTTGGGCCAATATTAATAATTTCTGGTACGGGCATGTGCTGTACAATGAGAATCCAAAATACTAAATTACAGCCAATTTAATTGAAAAACGTGTCCAAAATACCGAATATGGGGAGGTATCGTTATATGGGGCTACCGTTATGTGCGGGCTACACCAAAACGTGAACCGATATTTTCTATTTGCAATACCAAACATCCTAGGAGTACTAGCAATGTCGGAGCTCTATCTTAAATATTGCGATCTCTATTGTGATTTCAACAGACGGACAGAGACACGGACATGCATAAATCGACATAAAATTTTGTTCTGATCAAGTTTATATATACTTTGTGAGGTCTCCGGTGAATATTTCGAGGCATTGCAAACGGGAAGACAAATTTAATATACACTGTATGGTGGAGGGTATAAAAAATCGATATTGGTCCCACTGACGGACGGTAGACTTAAATTTTCGGAATTTTGAACCCCAAACGAATGGGGTATTATTTGATATTTTGCACAAAAAGTACTAAATATTGGTCCACATATTTAAAATCGATTTGATATTTTTTTCAAACAGGTCCATTTATGACATAGTCTTTATATATACGTCCCTCCTTATGTTTGGTATTTTAAAGGTCCTAAATTTCATTAAACTGAAGTGATTGTAAATTGGCATTCCAAGCTTTTGCTGGGTAGAATATTTCATACCAAAAAATGTAATGTAGGTTTTAAGTTTCGACATAACATCACATAATGGTCAAGTCCAATAGGTATTTAGGTAATCTGTGGCGCATTTTCTAATCGAATAGAACATATTAAAGATTCCAGTTTAAAAAATGGCTTAACTCTAGTTTAGTAAAAACGATCAGATTTTTCTGAAATTTTTTTCCAGAGGTATGTATTTTTACCCTAATTATGGGGGTATCTTTTTTCTTGGGGGACGTACCCGGTTACCCGGTTATTTGACCCGGAAGTTCGGGTACGGGTACCCGGTTATATCCGGTTCTACGGTTAATATAATATAGATATCATTTTAAAGGTTATAAAAATACCTTTCCATTGAGTGGTAATATGATGGTTATCTCAAACCATTTGGAGATATAGTAAAAAAACTGGGATTTGGCCCCCGATTTTTTTGAAAAACTCCCTAAAAGTCGAACTTGGGTCCATTATAGTCCCCCTCCAACCCAGATTCAAATGATAGACCACAATTTGCCCTTTCCAAAATGGTGCGATATGTGGGTTCTAAGGCCCATATTTTTTGATCCACAACAGATACAGCCAGGGGGACTATAATGAACCCAAGTTCGACTTTTAGGGAGTTTTTTCAAAAAAATCGGGGACCAAAACCCAGTTTTTTGACTATCATATTACCACTCAATGGAAAGGTATTTTTATAACCTTTAAAATGATACCTATATTATATTAACCGGATCAAATAACCGGGTAACCGGGTACGTCCCCCAAGAAACAAAGATATCCCCATAATTAGGGTAAAAATACATACATCTGGAAAATTTTTCAGAAAAATCTGATCGTTTTTACTAAACTAGAGTTGTTCCAAAAAAAAAATTATAGCAGAAAATGTTAAATTTTGTTCATTGTTTTGACATAGCCCCCATATACAGGTCCTTGGGCATGGGCGCATTTTTGAACAATTCCATACATTTGTGATTCTGGTAATTTTCCAATTATACACACGCACTCACATTTGGCAACCCTAGCAAATAAGACCAATATTGAAAAATAAAATTATCCAGTTTAAAAATCACCAAACACTTAATAAAAAACACTCACTACAAATATTTCAACAACATAATAATGCGTACTTGGATATTTCCCTTTGATAACTTCAATTAACAAATCCCAACATTTTAATATTTAATTAATTGAAAACATTATTTTTTGATATGGATTTTTCATTCAATACCAGCCGCTTCGATACACAACACAACAACTAAATGGAATCGTTGTTGTTTTTTTATTTTTTTTTGTAATTTCTTGTTAAACGAATAACCGCCGCTCTCTTTCGATTGGTGTGTTTCCTCTGTTTGAATTAGGAAATGAATTTCAATGTGAGCGAAAGAGTGCCAGGGGAAGAGCAACTAATAAACGAATCTCTTTAATGTGCGCCAAATTTCCAGCATGCAGGCACAACTTTTTTCTCTTTCACAGCTAGAGAGCCATTTACACGTGATTTTTCTTCCGAAAACAACACCTGAGACTACGGCAATTGCAAAAAAAAAGAGTTCAAAAAGGGCAAATGAAATAAATCTTGGAATTCATAACCATTATTTTTTTCATTTATTTGCTGTGAAAATATATGTAACTTCATGCTGGAAATTATTTGTTGAAATATTTTGATCACAAATATAAAATAATAGATTATTCTTTTCAAACACTGTCTCTTATTATTCCGTATTTTAATTTTACAGTTTTCTAATTATTTTTTTTTTAAATAAATCATCTCAAAATTTAAGTGTTTGTGAAAACCTACCGACAACGATGAATAACGCACACCAACTGAAATATTTTGAGAAAACTTCGAAACCAATCTACAACAACAAAAACAGTAAAAACAACCTCGTCTCCTCCGATACTAACCATCCATCCAACCAACCAACAACCACCACCGAAAATCGTATTCAAAATATAAACGGTATGAACGAAAAAAAAACACCAACATTTTTTTGAATTAAATAACAACAACGAAGAGGTACAAGAGAAGACGAATATAACATATGTACATAAATATGGAAAAGAAACGAGCCGATTTCAATACTGTTCGTAATGAAAAAAAATCTTTCGTTAAAAATGGTTATGGTTTCAAATTGGTGTGAAAAAACGACGACGACGAGAACAAACGAAAGATAGTAAAGGCGAAATTTAATAGATATAAATAATTAAATGTTTAAACAGCAATGGGGCGATTAATATGTAACTAGGTGTTTTTTTTATTATTTATATTAATTTATATTAATTAACATTTATTATTTATAATTTATATTAACATAAGTGCATTGTACAAAATTGTGTGGCAATCGTACAAAATTTGGGTTTTTAGTGCACAATTTAAATAAAATCGGAAGAAAATATATATGGGAGCTATATCTAAATCTGAACCGATTTTTCACGAAACTTTGCACACATCATTAAAGACTCAATTCAGTACGCTGTGCCAAATTTCGTGCAAATTGAAAGATATTTATGGATTTTGGTGCACCATTTACATAAAATCGGACGAAAATATATATGGGAGGTATATCTATATCTGAACCGATTTTCACGAAACTTATCACACATCATTCTAGACTTAATTCAGTACACTATACAAATTTCGTGCAAATCGAAAGATATATAGGGCCTTTGGTGCACCATTTACCTAAAATCGAAAATCGACGAAAATATATATGGGAGCTATATCTGAACCTGTTTTCTCCAATTTCAATAAGGTTTGTCCTTGGGCCAAATAAATGAGCCGTACAAAATTTCATCCAAATCGGATTATAAATGCGATCTGTACTTTGTTTGCAATTTAACATTAACAGACGGACGGACGGACAAATCGACTCAGAAAGTGCATATTCTCAAAAGGAACCATGGGTCTATAACGTTTCTTTATGCCTGTTACAAACATATACACAAAGACATAATACCCTGTACCATGTTTTGAGCGGCAATGCATACGTAATACAAATTTCAGAAACTTATAATAAGGATTTTCTCTAAAATTTAAAAACCGCAAACATGGACCGATCTTGATAACGCATAGTAGGGTGTAACATACATCAAAATACTCCAATGTAGAGTTATATGAGGCTTTACTTAAATGACTGACTAATAGATTGCCTCTGATAGGACGAAAATCAAGAAGTATATGGGTCTATGACTAAATGTGGGCAAATATAGCTGACCTGAATTTTAGTTTTGTATCTTGGTACCCTCCGAATGTAATGCGATAATAATATATGTACGGGACGGAAATGGCTATACCATCAGAGAAAATTGTATAAACTTACAATTTCAAATTCAGAATAACCCCCATATACGAGTATAGGGTCAACCTCAACACGCGAAACCAATCAGTTTAACATTTGAATATAAAAACGGGTTATCGAGATGTTCAGGAGTTAGAACGAAATCCGAAAATTTCACCAACGAGTAAAACACCAAACAGAAGGCTTTAGTGCATGCACATCCTCCTGTAGAGATGAAAAAGGAAACCTGGTGACAGAGGATCCTGAGGATCCAAGAACCAATAAGATATGACGGTATGGAGTGTATACCACCTAGCCAAGATGAGGTCAGAATATCAATTAGTCGGCTGAAGAATAATAAAGCAGCAGGTCCCGATGGTTTACCAGCCTATTCAAGACTGGTGGTCAGATGCTGGTCAGGAGCATGCACCAGCTTATTACCAATTTGGCTAGAGAAATGCATTCCCAATGATTGGAACCTCAGCATTCTATGTCCCGTGCACAAAAAAGGAGACAAGACGAGGAATAAGTATCCTTCCCATCACACATAAAGTGCTTTCCAGCGTGTTGTGTGAACGGCTGAAGCCAATGGTCAATGACATTATTGGACCATACCAATGCAGCTTCATACCCGCACTCTGCGCCAAATCCTGGAAAAGACACACGTCAAGCACATCGACACATTCCACCTATTCGTCGACTATAAAGCTATGTCTACGTTCGACAGTCCGCAAAATGAATACGGCTATGCAGGATAACTTTAACTGGCACAAGGTTAGCAGTTAAAGTCGGAAAGGACCTATCAGAGCCCCTTAATACCGAACGAGGATTCAGGCAATGTGACAGTTTGTCGTATGATCTTTTTAACATACTGCTGGAAAAGATCACACAAGAGACAAAGGTAAACAGAAATGACACGCCGTTGACATCGTCATAATGGTTCGAACATCCACCTTTGAACAAATTGAGAAGGAGTCTCTCAAAGTGGGCCTGACAGTAAATGGCGAGAAGAACAAGCTGGTGCTATCAACGCGAAAGACCAGTGGACTCAGACCAACTGTGGATCTTTGAGGTAGTCAAAGATTTAATCTACTTCGGTACCTAAATACAACTAATGACATCAGTTTAGATGTTCGGAGAAGGATACTATGGTCTAGAGTATTTGAGAGAAAAATTCTCTGAAAGATCTGCGTTGTCGGTGAATATCGGTGAATTTTCCTAAAAGAGGGCAAATATTATTATATTATAAGAAAAAATTTGCTTAGCATGGTAAGATTTAAGAAACTTCCATACTTTTAGAGCTTCTGCTGAAAAACTCACTTTTCAGACTTAGCATACTATTCTTCGGAGGCGTCGAGATATGCCATGGTTTAAAATATTCAGATATTTATTTTAATTTTTTTTTATTTATTTCAAAGTTGTTTATTATTCAAAACCTATTTTATGTATATTGACGATATTTTATACGATATTTTGTTTTCATTGGGTTGAAATCGTTTGTATAGCGATAGTCTTCTTTTGACACTGCAATTTTTCGATTGGATTTAAATCTGGAATCTGTGCTTTAAATTTATTATAACTGAATTTGCTGTTCCACAAATTAAGTTTTGTTAAATTTTAGTTGTGTGATTAGGACCTACATCTTGAGGAAAAATCGGTTAGAAAAATACTTCGGTATTGTACCTATTTCATAATGCCTGCAATTCTAACTAGATAGTCCTTTCCCATCAAGTAAATAACCAGACTGGTCAAATGTTATTAAGACAGTATAAGAATTTTTAATTATAATGACACTTTAGACCTCCACTGTAGGTCTTTGTTTTACTTAGAATCCCTAGTGGTCAGATCAACATTAATACATTCGTAGTTCTATTAAAATTCTTTTTTATTCCTTCATTTATGGAGATATTTTTTGGTTCCTGTTTGGGTCTTAAGTTTAGGTGACAAATTTCAACTTATTTTATTTGAGAACTTATTTTATTTTGAGAACTACGAAGTACCAGCTGTCTTACTTCTCCTCGCTGTCTTAAAAAAATCAAGACATAATTTCTCTTAATAAAACAACATTTCTCTTCTATATTCTCTGAAAAATTCAATTACCATATAGATATAACCAATATTCGAATTTCGAATAGAATCTTGCACGCACAACGAAAATCCAGGAAAACAAAATTACAAAAAAAAAAATTGGAATAAAAAAAAAATGGACGAACAAAAATAAATCAAAATATTCATTAGTGCAGTTCGTTTTTTTTTCAAATGCAAAAAATGTGGAAACGAAGATGACATACGAGGCGATGAGTGAGTGGTTGATTTAAAATAAAGCTACACACCACATTCAGAATAAACAACTTCAATGTTAAAAAAAAATAATTATAAAATTAGTTTTAGAAATTAAATAATTTTTTACATATGCTTTTATATGCATAGTGGCTTCCTATGTTTTTAGTTTTAATTAATCTATTATAGAATGTAAATACAAAATAAACAATTTTGTTTTTTCGTCCCAAAACAAAAAAAGCACCAATTAATCTAAAAATAGTTTACAATTTGTAAGGTTAAAGTTCATTTTTAGCAATATCTATTGCTAAAATGTCCTTTAATAAAATGCTAAAGTTCACAAAGCATTTTGTAATTCTATATTCACGAGTAATATATATTTTTTGTAATATTATTGAATTCACAAATGTTTGTAATAATATACAAATTTCCTCAATATTTCTCAAGTTCATTGAACGACGTCATTTTGTCAAAAAAGTGGTTGAGTTTCTTTATTTGGTGTCCAATTAAATGAAAATATGGTCATTAAAATAATGTCAACTTAGCGGAATTAAAATCACGAAAATAATAAAGACGGAATTAAAACCAGTAAGGAAAGTTACAAAGTCGGACGGGGCCGACTATATGATACCCTTCACCACTTTGGGTACATACTATAAATGCTCATATGTACAGTATCCTTTAGATAGAATAGACATATCATCTTTGGAGGACCATTGAAATGGAATCTAACGAAATTAACTGCGCGAAGTTGTAGAAATTTGAACTAAATTAAAACAACCCGTACAGATACAGTCTGAAATGTATGAAAAAATTAATGTCAAGCGGACAAACTTTAGTCATTTGGTACATCATTTTGATGAAATCGGATATATATGGATGCTATATTTAAACTATGCAATATTTCATGTAAAGCGAACAGACACAGTCTTCTCCATTTGCATAAAATCGGACTATAGTATATATGGGAGCCATATTTAAATCCGAACCGATTTCAAAGTTAACTAAATCATTCGAGACTAAATTCAATACACGCTGCAAAATTTCGTAAATATAGAACAAGCATAGACTCTTCGGTGCGCCATTTACATAAAATCGGACGAAACTATATATGTGAGCTATATCTAAATCTGAACCGATTCCAACAAAACATCGCATACATCAATCTGCAGTTATTTCAGTACTCTGTGCAAAATTTTGTATAAATCGAACCAATTTTGGGAGTTTGGTGCACCATTTACCTAAAATCGGACGAAAATATATTTGGGAGCTATATCTAAATCTGAACCGATTGCAACCAAACTTGGCATACATCAATGTAGACCTAATTCAATACCCTGTGCAAAATGTTTTCTCAATCGAACTAATATTGGGAGTTTGGAGCACAATTTACCTAAAATCGGACGAAACTATATATGGGAGCTATATTTAAATCTGAACCGATTTAACCAAAATTTTGTCTCAATCGGACCAATTTTAGGAGTTTGGTGCACCATTTACCTAAAATCGGAGGAAGCGATTTTAACCAAACTTGATATACATCAATCTAGACCTAATTCAATACTTTGTGCAACATTTTGTCTCAATCGGACCAATATTGGGAGTTTGGTGCACCATTTACCTAAAATCGGACGAAACTATATATGGGAGCTATATCTAAATATGAACCTATTTTCCCCAATTTTAAAGGGTTCGTCCTTGGACCAAATAAGTGACATGTACCAAATTTCATCCAAATCGGATCATAAATGCGACCTGTACTTTGCTCACAAAAATACATGGACGGACATGCATAAATTGACTCACAAAGTGATTCTAAAAAGAAACCATGGGTCTATCTCGAGTTGTTTTGCCTGTTACAAACATATGTACAAAGACATAATACCCTGTACCACAGTGTGGTGAAGGGTATAAAAAGACAAAAAAATATGATAATATTTCAAAATCAACACAATAGCAACTTGGAATATCGACTTATATTGAAAATCTTTATCAATTTCATACTATTTTAGATCTTTGTATGGACACTATTTTTCTCATCTCATCACAACAAAACAATAAATCGATGTATTTTATTTGATTATAGGAGTGGATTTTTTACAAATATTTTTCCATGGTGGATTTTTTAAAAAATATTTTTTCGGGGTCTACCTATAGGCGTGGATTTTTAAATATAATTTTGTTTAGGCATGGATTTTTAAATATAATTTTGTTTAGGCGTGGATTTTTAAATATAATTTTTTTAGGCGTGGATTTTTAAATATAATTTTTTTAGGCTTGGATTTTTAAAAATTATTTTTTCAGGGCCTTGAATTTTTACAAATATTTTTTCATGGTCTTGAACTTTTAAAAATATTTTTTTAAAGTCGTGGATTTTTTAAAAATATTTTTTCAGGGCGTTGAATTTAAAAAAAAAAAATTTTCAGGGTCTACCTATAGGCGTAGATTTTTTAAATATAATTTTTTTTAGGCGTGGATTTTTAAATATAATTTTTTTAGTCGTGGATTTTTAAAAATTATTTTTTCAGGGCCTTGAATTTTTACAAATATTTTTTCATGGTCTTGAACTTTTAAAAATATTTTTTTATAGGCGTGGATTTTTTAAAAATATTTTTTCAGGGCCTTGAATTTTAAAAAATATTTTTTTCAGGGTCTACCTATAGGCGTGGATTTTTTAAAAAAATATTTTTTCAGGGCGTTGAATTTTTAAAAATATTTTTTTCAGGGTCTACCTATAGGCGTGGATTTTTTTAAAAAAAATATTTTTTCAAGGCCAACCTGTAGGCGTTGATTTTTAAAAATATTTTTTCAGGGTCTACCTATAGGCGTGGATTTTTTAAAAAATATTTTTTGAGAGAAAATAAAATCGCTACAATTACTACACACTTTATAAGATGTATCTCCAGTGACAACGTCCAACAACAAAAGGTGCAAACAAACGAAAGATGAAGACGACAAAATATATGAAGTGCGGGGAACAAATGCCAAAATCTCTTTGGAGAACCAAAGAGAAAGAGCAGAAAAATTATTGCACAACTAATATACGTAAATAACCAACCAACTTTGGCGATTGTTGTTGGTTGCCGGAGATGACAAGAGTGAGGTGGGGAAGTCAGCCCCAACAACGATAGTTAGCTCTGGTGAGTGTTGTTCTGTTGGTTTTGGGATAAAGGCAAAGAACTAATACAAAAAAAAAAAAAAAAAAAATGTTCAACTTACCGAAAATTCTTAATTTTTTTTGTAATCAACAATTTTTTTAATTTATTATTCTGTCTTATTTTTCATTCACAGAATTTAATTCAATACTGCCTATTTCACAGTGTTCGCTGTTGTTGGATATATGTTTGTTTATTTTATTATTGACTTGACCTTATTGGCGACTTTGAAATTTTATCCGGAATAATGAAAATGTTGGAAAAGTGCAAGAAGAAAATCGACATCTTCCTGGTTGTATCTATGAATCAAAACTGATTTGAAAAAGAAAAACTTGCCGGTTTGGATGCCAAATACAGATACATACACATGCACAAATAGCACAATACACACACACACACGCACGCATACAACGAAACATTCGGAATTTCGTATTCAACGAAAAATTTGTGTTTTTTTATTTTTGTTTTTCTGTGCAGCCAAGAAAAGAATGTAAAATGAAAACGGGCGAAAAGAACCACAACGAAACTCAACTCAACACAAAACGGCTGTGGAAAAAAAATTACGAAAAGCCCAATTTTTTCTATAACTACTTATGGCTCTTCTTCTTCCTCCAGTATTTTTTCTTCTTCTGTTTATTACAAATAGGCCGCAGAAAATAGACTACGATTATTTTATTGAAAGTCTGTCATTTGTGTATCTAGTCGACGGTATTCAATTTGATTTGAGTTCGTAATTCACATTACGTCTTGTTGTTTTCAAATCCGACACTCGGTTTTCATTATTATTTGTTATTGCTATTTCAATTTGTATCCGGGGCTTGTGCTCAAAACAACAAACGAAATAGTAGTCAATCATTCATATGTATATTTTTTGTTTTTTTTTTTTATTTCTGTTCTAGAATTCGTTCAGTTTTTATGTCAGCCCATTTTGATGCCGACGTCAAAGCGCAGAGTATCGAATATAAAAGGCGATGAGTATTGAAACGAAAACCTTTTGAAGAGTGCTTGCTTGGGCGGACGTAGATAATAATCATTGTAGATAAAAATAGATATGTATGAAGGTAATATATGGGTGATTCCATGTCGGGAGAAATTCAGTATTTTATATTTTTCTAATTTAACTTCTATGTGGGGTGTAAATCTTCGGTGAAAAGTTATTATAAATATCGTTGTACATTTTTATATTGTCCATATTGCTTTTACCAAGCATCTCCTTCATTCTATATTAATCTTTGTATCATTGTTTTTTATTCCAGTTAAGTGATTCATATAAAAAAATGAAATTTAAAGTCGATTTTGCATTGGTCGCTAAAAGTCGAAAGTCAATTTTTAACAGGTTTGATAAGATCGAAAAGTGGACTTTTTAGTCAAAGGCAAAAATCGAAAGGCCTAAAAATCAACTTTTTTGGTCGGAGGTAAAAATTGAAAAATCTAAAAATCGATGTTTGCCCTCTTCTAAGTTTCCGTCCTCTCGAACGTTGAAGTTAGTCCTTTTTAACGTGCATGTGTTCCACGTGGGAGTCAGATAAAATAACTCGACTCTGGACAAACAAAATTTTCAAAAAATTGGCGCATGTTACGACGTTTCATTCTCGATGAAGATAGCTCGTTCGTAGCATTCTACAACAAAGAAATTATGTTTTTCTTATTCGGAAGTCTGAAGTCCACAATGTAAAATCATCAATATCAGGATTTCAACCTGAAGGAATTCTTAACTGGGATATCATCAGCAACTGGGGAAGCTGTATGTATGTATATGACCTATACATAGATTTTGGATAGATTTTGTGACTTTGATGTTCTGAATACTGATATTCTACGCATATAGTAATTTTGAAATATAAGAACTTCATACGATATCTTGCAAAACCACCGGGTAAAGGATTCCCTTTCACACTTTTTTCACTGTGAAAAATTGGGTGTGGTTAAAACACGCAACAATCTTCGAAGTCTTCCGCATATTCCGTTTACAAATCATTCGAGACCAGGTCTGTATAGTTATCCGACTGAAAATATACCCAAATCGCTTCTTGGTGGGTTTCTTGTCCTTTAAGACTGAAAATAACATTGATTATCAAACTAACTACATCCGAACGTCAAATTGTCGTGCAGGTAAATAGGAAAATCGCGCGAGACCAAGTCCGTATATTCATCGCTTCTTGGTGGATTTCTTGCCCTCCTAGGAGAGAAATGAATGAAGGACTGAAATGTGTCTAACTTACAAATGTGTCCAAATCTGGGCCCCTTGGTGGATTTCTTGCCCCTTATCAAACTCACTACGCCCAGACGTCTCAGTGTTGTCCAGGCAGTATAAGCCCAGTGTATTAGGCAAATCGTGCGAGACCAGGTCCGTATAGTATTCCGACTGAAAATGTATCTAACTTGCAAAAATATCTAGTTGACTTCTTAATAGGTTTCTTGTCCCTTAGACTGAAATTAACGTCCAGACGTCCCAGTATCGTGCAGATAACATAGGCTCAGTGTATAAAACAAATCATCCGAAACCAAGACCGTATATCATCCGACTGAAAATGTGTCCAACTTGCAAAGAAATCTGATGGGATTTGTGTCCTTTCCGACTGAAATAAGCTTATCCACGACATTGACGACAGTCAAATATTCACCTCTCTGATGCATAGTGTTCGGCTCCCTACCTCCTAGGTAGACTGACCTTTCACAATTTGTACCAGAGGTGAACACTTTCGGACCACGCCTACAGCGGCGATTCTCCGTTGCATTAAATATTCATTTACCCGTATGGTCGTCCGACTGAAAATATGTCTATCTTGCAAAGAGATGTAGTGGGATTCTAGTGCCTTCCGACTAAAAAAAAATTTATTTATGACATTGATCGTCAAACAGACTACACGTGGCCATCCCATTGGCAGTATTGGATGTCTTGTAGGCAATATCAAATATTTTAACCTCTGCTTCATTAATTTTGGCTTCATACTTTCAAAATCGATTGAAACCACATATATAGGCTGATCCTTAACCAATATAACCTTATCTTTGGACTTCATCAAGTTTTGGTAAAACGAATTTTTGAAAAAAATCGTGTTTCTTTTAAATATGTCCTAAGGTTTGCAACATCTTGTCTCCTACGTAGATTACGTAGGATACACATACCTTGATACTACTCGTTAGATGTTTGGTATTGAAAATGCGATATATCGAGAACACCTACCTGATGGTATCAACTCGCAAGAGGTCCAGTAGACTTAGACCAACTGTGGAACTTGAAAACTACAGATTCGAGGTAGTGCATGATTTTATTTACCTCGGTACCGCCATAAGTAAAAATAATAACATCTGCATTGAAATCCGGGGAAGAATAGTGTAGTCCAACAGATGCTACTATGGTCTGAGTAAGCATCAGTAGCATGGGTACTTGCGCAAGCAGATGAGACTGCTCTTGGAGTGTTTGATAGAAATATTCTTCGGAAGATCTATGGGCCGATCTGTGTCGACGGTGACATAGTCAGATGTATCGACATTGACATAGTCAGATGTATCGAGCTGCAGCGACTATGCTGGCTAGATAATGTTGTGGTAATGGATGAGGATACCCCTGCTCAAAAGGCATATAAAAACGAGCCAAGTGATGATTCACGCAGAAGGGGAAGGCCACGATCCGATGGAAAGATCAAGTGGAAGACAGCATCTCGGAACATGGTCTTTTAAATTGGATGAGCTGCGCACAAGACCTGGAAGTCTTTTTATACCCTCCACCATAGTATGGAGGGTATATTAATTTTGTCATTCCGTTTGTAACTCATCGAAATATTCATTTCCCACCCTATGAATATATTTTAAGACGATCTAGTCATGTCCGTCCGTCTGTTGTAATCACGCTGTCTTCTGAATTGATATAGGGCCCTGAAATTTTGCATAGGGTTGTTTTTTGTATGCAGGCAGGTCAAGTTCGAAGATGGGATATATCGGTCCACGTTTAGGCATAGCTCCCATATAAGGGTAACCCCCAATTTTCGGTACTTTGGGGTTCCTGAGCGCGTTTTTCAACCGAATTCACTGAAATTTGGTACATTGGGTTTTTATGTCTCCACAAAAAATTATAAATATAGGTCCACTTTTTTTGGTACCCCATATAACGGTACCTCCTACTTTTCAGTATTTTGGGGGGTTTGGTCGTATTTTTCCACCGAATTGGCTGTAATTTAGTATTTTGAGTTCTTAATATGTTCCAAAGTTCTTAATATGTTCCTCTCCACAAAAAATTATGAATATGGGTCTATTTTTTCGGGTAGCCCCCATATATGGATACCTCCAATTTTCGGTATTTTGGGGTTCTTGTGCGCGTTTTTCAACCGAATTCGGTGCAATTTGGTATTTTGTAGTCGTATATGGTAACAAATCTTCCTACCAAAAATTATTAATATTCTCCCCCTTTTTGGGGTAGTCCCCATATAACCCCATTTTTATATCAAAAAAGTTTTTTAAATTGTTCCGTGTTTTGGGTTTGGTTCTAAGACTCTTTTGTAATCTTTTCATCTGCGTAGGATATCGAGATAAAACAACTAGAACGTAAGGTTCAATAATGAACTATATAAGAACAATAACCCGCTTTTAGACCTAGCCCCTGTGTGGAAGGCACCAGAAGAAGTGGACCGATATTCCCCATCTTCGAAATTGAACTAAGTTTGGAAGAAATAATAAGATGGGCAAAGTTTGGATGAAATCAAAACTGTCTGAAACTAATTTGGTCCAAGGAAACATGGGGTCTTAAACCAATATTTCGATAAGGCACATTTTCACCGTGTCAAAGTGTATACACACTCATTAGCCATAAGACTGAGGGTTTAACTATCCTTAAAATATTTCACAAATATGTCTTATGGTTTATATAATCGGTTTGTAGAAATGTCGGTATAGGTCAACGTTTTGGTATTTTGTCTATATTTTCATTTCAAGTACCTGTCAGTATATCTATGGTGGAGGGTATCCAATGTTCGGCCCGGCCGGCAAGTGTAGATTTAAACCAAAGGGACCGAGTCTATCGCTGAATATAAAACTATTTGTTGAAATATTTCAGTTTAGATTCACGTATTTACAGGGCACACCGCCCCATATTAGGTATTTTGAAGACATGGTTTCACATGTCCCTTTTATAAAGGTCCGACCCTATTTTATATGTTTCGTCGAATTATTGTTGGGTAAAATAATTTGCAGAACATTTTCAATATATTCCCATTTTAGGCATGCTGAAGGCCTTAGCCGCATTTTACATCCTGACTGTTATATATTCAATTACATTGCCACTAATATAAAGTTCCTGGTGAAAAATATCCATAACATTTTACCATTTCCTTTGGAAATCTTCGCATTTGTGCTATTTTTATTATATGTACGTCATTTATGTATCCTTGTATCTGGCCCATTAGGGTTGGGGATGGAAGATTCAATGGAACAAAAAACTTTCATTTCAAAATTTAATTAAAAAACGTAGTACGAAAAAATTACTTTCGTCAAGTTTTTATAATGCGCATTAAAATTATATTTTTCAGAGAGCAAAAGAGAGTTAATTTTTTTATAATAATGATTTCAAAATGAGAATGATTTTGAAACGATACGAAGAAAAAAATCTCCAAATAAACTAGCAATAGGAAATTAAGGGTGGATTTTTTTTCTCGTAGGAAGATAAAAAACAAAACAAATATTAAAAAAAAAACAATTTGGCTGTTAACCTAAAACCAACAACAAAAATCTGACACATGAACAAAATATTGAAATGTATTCGACAATTAATCAGAAAAATAAACAATACTCGGCGAAGTATTGAAAAAAATACAGAATACGAACAGCAATGCTGAGTTGATTTCATTTCACACTTTTGTGTTATCTTTTTTCTTCATTTATTTTTTTAACTGATAAAAATTGGTTTAGAAATTATCTGAACTAACAGACGACGAAGAACGTACACGAACGATGTGTACTTGCCAAATAAAAATGACTGGTAAAGAACAAAACGGAAAAATAGAACAGAACAAAAAGCAAGCAGCTCCTACCCATAGCAGTTGATTTTCGAAATTTGGCCACAACCAGTATTCAGCAGCCAGCCAACCAGCCAGCAACAACAACAAAAAGAAAGAAAAAATAAAATATTTCCTAGTTTTGAACACAAAATGCTCTTCTCTTAAATCGCTTGGTTAGTCGGTTGATGGCAGTTGCCTGGTAAGGGTTTCCAACATCCATGGTTGGGCACATGGCACATCAGTTGCCTGTGATTTTTTTGTATTGGAACAAAAAAGAAGAAAACAACGATTTCCCTATTACCCAAACTATTTTTAGATTGAGTGCTTCCGAATAAGAACTTGTCTCCAAGAAGTTTACATATAGCTCAAGAGGTAGGAAGAGAGTTCGATACGAAAAATTCTTTGTAATTTTCGCATTAATGTTTCGCATTGGCTTTATTAACATCATTTATGTTACCGGTTATTAATGGAGAATTAAAATAGAATTTTTATAACCAATGATGATGGGTTATTGTTTCTGGTCTTTTGAGTATTATGGGAACTAAATTAATTTGAGACGATGCAAATGAAAGGTATGTGTTTCTTAACATTATGAGAAATTTTATAGAAGTTTTTTTTAATAAAGTGGCATTAAGCCTTATACAACTTATTTCGGAAATATCGGTCGTTGAAGTCTTAGATCAATTTACGAAATAAATTCTGTAAATATAATTGTATTCATATTGGCATTCTGTTAATGAGGCGACGTTCTCTTTGATTTAATTATAAAATTAATTTCTTTATAATTTTTAAAGATTATTTTTTATATATTTTAGGATATTTTGGACGGCGAGAAGAATATTCTTATACATCGAACTTAATTTTAATTTTACATACTATTTAAATACTAATTATTAGAACTAAGAAAATCATTTTCTGTTTACATTAATATTATTAATTCATTAAATTTAAAAATAAAGTAAGTAAAGAAGAAAAATAAATTAAATTAAATGAATAATAATAAAAGTAAAATTCCAATTAAATTAATGGTCTGTTCCCGTACTGCAAGAATCTACTACTTTTTACTCCGATAACGAATTTACCTTTATGATATCGAAGAAAATAGAAAACTCTAGTAAATTCCTATTGTACGGGAACAGACTATAAGAAATACTGTTCCAAATCACTTTGTGTATATGCAGGATGTGTTCTGAAGATTCCATTATTCGCAGTCAGAGCCTACCAATATAAGTATTTATTGAATCTGCAAAAAAATTAATATCATGCGAACGGGATATCCGATTCGAATTAAACTTTCATTGGTCCACTCCTGTTGGTACCTTCCCCACTAATGGACAAAATTTTTTATATTAGGCGAAAGCAGTATCCGATTCCAACCAAAGTTTCAAAACTTATTACTTACTTACTTAGCTGGCTTGTGACAGAACATTGGATCATAAGCCGAGCTTAAAAAATATACCTAGATGCATCGGTCTTGTGCGCAACTTTTCCAATTTGAAAGTCCGAAATATTTTCCACTCAACCTTTCCATCGAATTCCTGGCTTTCCCCTTTTACGTGAACCATCAGTTGGCTACTCATCTGGGGCATCCTCATTTATTCATACCACATGATCTAGCCAACGTAGTCGGCCCATATATCTATCGGAGAAGTATTCTCTCAAACACTCCAAGAGGTACCTCATCTTTTTGCGCAACTACCCATGCTTCTGATCCATACATCAGGGTAGTTTTAGGGTCTTGTAGAGAGTGGCTTTGGTCTGGCAAGAGATCGCCATGTTTCTAAATTGCTTATTTACACGACAGGATGTTACTTGTCTGAATCCTCGTTCAGCATTCAAAGGCTCCGAGGTGTCCTTTCCGACATAAACTGCTGACTTTTTTCCAGTTAAAGTTATCCTGCATAGCCGTACTAATTTTGCAGGAATGCCGAACGCAGACTTGGCTTTTAATACCTCAGAACAAATAGGGCTGTCGAATGCGCCTTTATAGTCGACGAATAGGTAGAATTTGTCGTAGGTCTTTTCCTCATCTTGGCTAGGTGGTATACACTCCATACCGTCACCGCATATTGGTTCTTTATCGCCAATATTTGATACCAGAAGCTTTGCAAAATGATCCTTCCACATCCTGAAAACTCAGATAGCGTTTCTGTCACCTTGTTTCCATTTTCATCTCTACTGGAGGATGTACCTACACCGATGTTTTCGGCTTGAATCTGTCCTCGTTGGTAAAATTGAGATACTTTGTTGTTATCGATTGCAATACCATCGGTAGCTTTCATATAAATACATATGTTTTATTTTTGTGGTGAATAATGTCCAACGAGCTAGTAGGAATTTAGGTAAGGCCCACGTTTTGGTATATACAAGGCGCCCATAATTTTCGGCAAATGAAAGTTTTGGGTACATATTTAGTTTATAGTTCGTGTTCGGATAAGTGTTGCCATTAAGAGGATTACAATATTACACATTTGGGGAAAATAACTAATACACTTTACGCGTGAATTCGCTTATTTGGACAGCCCTTGTGAGAATTTGAGACCATCAGACGCCACACAACGAATGCCGATAGAAAATTAGCTCTTCTTCAACATGCTGAACTAGGAAAATATCAACGGAAAATAGCGGAAGTACTCAATGCAGTAGATATCGGATATAAGAACTCAAAAAACGGGAGATTTCTTTCTTATATTCGTTTTTCTTATATGGAATTATCGGATATAAGAAAGTTTTTTTCTTATAAGTGCACATACGCATATAAGAAATCTTTCTTATATGAATATATTCTCTTAATGTAAAATGTTTAACTGAAAAGCGGTGAAGCACCTCAAACCGTGGCCAAACCAGGACTAACGGCCAGGAAGGGTCTGCTAGGCAATCGGTAGGACTGGAAGGGGATTATTTATTATGAGTCGCTTCCATATGGGCAAACGCTGATGAAATAAAACATTTTCAATATTAATAAATTGGCCAATAATCTAAAATATTTTCTTATATGAAACGTTTTCAAATACCTTTGTAAGCGTTGGTGTTTATATGAATCAATTTTTATACTGAGGAGATGTAAAATCGATCGGTGTTCTTTTATAATTTTTCTTCTATGAGATGTGCTACAATATAAGAGGCGAATAAGGTATGGTGCAGGGCGAATAAAGCCGTTAACCCTAAGCCGACCGCAAAGGACGGAGGAGGCTCTCTAATCGTCCGAGAATGGATGTTTTATAATTGCCCAAAAGTGTTTCAAACACCTCCTTAGTCCCCAGATTTGAATCCTTTAGAGAAATTATGGAGTATTTTGGAGAAAAATATTACAAGTTGAATGGGGAAAACTTGGTAAAATGTATGCCGGCAAGGTTGAAAACTGTAAAAGATAACAAGGGATATTAATTATACTAACTATAAACCATCCAAAAATCTGTTTGTTAAAAACACTTTTATCTTGGATACTTTTTACTGTGAGGTTGCAATTTCAAACACAAATCAAAAACTTACGTTTCCTCGCGCTTTTCCTTAGCAATAAGCACATGTTTTCAATTAGTTGAGATGCACCCTAGTGTTTTTCATAAATGATGTCAAATATGTATGTAAACCCAGTAAGGAAAGTAATAAAGTCTGACTGGGCCGACTATATGATATCCTTCACCACTTTGGTGTATTCTACATACATATGTATCCCAACAGACGTCGCGTTGCCAATTTTTTAATATTCCATTTTCAAAAAATCAGCTTTCTTGTTTTTGTGGCACATCAATGATTTTTGGTACACATATAGAGAAAAATGTTCTGACTCCGAAACAGTTCGCAATCAAATTTTTGGTTGATGCGCGCAAAAATAATCGAGGTTTTAATTATGGGCATAAGAAAAAATCTTAAAATTACGCCGTTTATTATATTGACCAAAAACATAGATATAGATCTTCTTCCGTAAAATAAGAATATGAATATGTTATAATAATCGCGATAAAGTCGCACATCTTCGCGAAATATGAGAAAAATAAAAAAATATAGCAGATTACATCAATATTTTCATTATATTAATGACATACACACACCTAAAAATTAATTTAAAAATATCTACATAATGTAAACACCATGATGAATCAAATGATATAACAATCACACAAGTCCGTGTAGCGGTTTGTAAAACACAGCGACAACAAAACACGATATTGAGAAATAATATTTGTTTTTGGTTCGAAAAAATAATGTCATCATATTTATTTTACTAATTTTATACAAGAAATTTCAGAAAAAATGTTGGGGTTATTCTGCTATTTTACCCGAATTTCGCCGAAAAATTGACATATATAATAACAATCACTTTTCGTGTATATGTATACGCCTTGCGGATTATATCAAGACCCTTCCGATAAATCTTAAGGTTCTATTAATAGGAATAAATCTTAAAATAAAATAATATTATGGAATATACATTTTAAATTGCGTCTAAATCGCGTAATTCTCAAAATCATTTGATGCGCATGCGGTTTCTATATATTTTGCGAAATCGTAAAACGCGAATAATCTCCGAAAACTCCATATGCCATTAACGCGCATCCGATTTCGGTGTGCACCCTAAAAAAATACATGGATCTATATCGATTTCAATGTGGTCCATTAAGAACCATGGATGTGCCAGCTCACACTATTTTTGAGATAAATTGGGTACATCTCTCTTTCGGCTGAAGTTTTTAAAGTTCAGTTTTCGCAAAAGTTTAAAATCCACATCAGGTCATTTATTGAAACGGAAATGATCTACAGAAAACGCAAATAAATCCGCGATATTTTCAAAAACATTTTTTGCCAAATTTCGTGTTTTTGGAAGGCCAGTTCCCGCCGTTCTAGTAGATGGATTTTCACGAAGAAGATTTTATATCATCCGAAACGTAAAAAACCTTATTGATCGCGGGTACCCATATCATTCAGTTGACAGATCTAAAAATTTGGCCCGAAAAATAGTTTTTTTTAGAAATTTGATCGCACAAAATTCTCACGATCGGATGAGTAGTACTCTTAAGCTGTGCATACTACATACACAAAATACATATCAAATTACGCAGATTCGCGACTACAATAATCTTATAGTCGATTTTTATAAATTTCTGTTTGCGTATTAAAGCTTGAAGTAAAATTCAAAAAACACTCAAAATCGAGCTTCAAAATGTCAGCATCATTTAAAGGTAGATGCAGCTAAAATTTTGAAAAATTATACATAAGAGACGTAGTCCCCATTTTGTTGGCTTCTAGTTTTACTTTGACACGAAGAACATGAAATGAGTGGCTTAGTCACAAATCGATAGAGAACATAAAAAAACTGGTTCGCCTCAACCTGTTTTTACACATTTTTTACATTAAAGTAGACACAGCTTCCACCAAAATAAAGTTTGGAGGTCAATATCATGAACAGTTTGCAACGACAGATCAATTAAGGGAACCCCTCCCATTCTCGATTTTAATTTTTCAAGATTTTCAATGGGCTGGTAAATCAATACCAATGCTTGTTAAGGTTTGTAACTTTGCACATATATAATTGAAGATTTAAAAGAGAAGAAAAATAATTTACAAAAAAATTTTGTTATTGTTTTGTTGTTGTTTTTTGTAATTAAAGAAAAGTCCTTATTTTTGATGGCGGGCATGATAACTCCTCACTGGAACATCGGAATCCGAAAATTCCAACGGTGTTAGAAAGAGTACATGTCTGGCTCTCGTATGAACTAGGATTATTGATTTCGCTCTAAAATTAACAAAATGGTGGACCTTTGAAAAAATATTTTTGAAAAATCGCCGATTTTTTACCAAAAACCAATTAAAAGATCTTCACCGATTGGCTTTATCCTAGTTCATACGAGAGCTATACACTCCCAGAGAAACGTTGCAAAATTTGGAACCGATTGGATTATTAGTTTTTGAGTTATCGTGCCCGCCATTCGCAAAAAAATGTTTAGAGAAAAACGCGTTTAAAGTTTGAGAAGCCCTTCAGCCGTCACTTGATGCTGACACAATAAATCGGCTATATCTTCAAGAGTTCTTGATATTTTTACTTGAAATTTTGCAGGGACATTCTTGAATTAGTGTAGATTAGAATTAAGTCAACAAAAATTTTGACCCCGAGAATGGGGGGGGGGTCCCCTTAACCCAAAACTATTCACTTTTTTCATATACTTAAGTAGTTCCCGAGTTATAAACGGGTGAACCTCCGCTTCAGCAATGTTAAAAAATTGGCAATATTGCCCATATATATATATATATATATATATATCTGTGATTCGACTAACATCAATCATCACATAAAATCGGACGAAAATATATATGGGAGCTATATATAAATATGAACCACCACCGAAACTTGTCAGAGATTAATTTATATTAACTTCAGTAGGGGAGAGTGGGGCACCTTTGAACACTTTTTGCTTTCAAGCCTTATAAAATATTTTATTTTATAATTTTTAGTTTCTTATCAATTTTAACTAATAGCTACATATGTAACCTTTAAAATGAATATACATATGACATACTATAAGCTTGATAAATATATTTCATTACTGTTTTAATGGACGAACTTAAAGTGTTCAAAACTGCCCCCCCAGGGGGGCACCTTTGAACAAGGCTTCACATTTTTGAACGACATGGTTTTTTACAGTGTTTATGTTCAAATATGTATGTATTTTATTAATACATATCAGAAATGCATTAATTCATTAAAAAATATATAAAAAATTTTCAAAATTTTAAAAATTTAGATCAAAAGTTATTAAAACATAAAATGACTTAAAAACAAAAATTAATATGGTGAAAAATACAGTTAATTTCGTAATCTTATTAACCGATTTGAAATTTTGAGAAATCGAAGCCAAAAGTTAAAAACTTCTGTTTTTACTCGAGTTTAATGGCCATGTTCAAAGGTGCCCCACCCATGGCATTTTACGGAAATTTAAAATAACTTTTTTTGTAATAAATATATATGAAAGAAATTACATAAGTTATGTTTGAAATGATTGTTGGAATGCAAAAAATTTGTTTGACGAAAGAAAACTATCACATAATTCTTCCTGCGCCCTTACAACCAAATGAATAAAAGTTTACAATCACACTGAGAAAACATGGTCACCCATGCACAAATTTTCAACAACTGAAAAAGCAAGCCAAAGTGGTTTACGCATATAGAGAACAAGATTGCCATATACAAAAATGTGGTTGCAGGTCGGAAAAATATTAAACCAAGATTTTATGAGCGCTGTTCAAAGGTGCCCCACGTTCAAAGGTGCCCCCCTCTCCCCTACATGGTACATGCATATTCTCAAAAGGAACCATGGGTCTATAAAAATGCCAGATTATTTTTCAATAATAGTGCAATTAACCGGTGAAAAATAAGAGGAAATTTATTTTTGATGACATGAATTTTGAACCAATTAAACGGGAAAATCAATTAAAAGGGATTAATTATCCGAGGAAATTTACATGTGTTTTCGTATGCAATTAAGCGGGGAAACTAATTAACCGACTAATACTGTATATACTTTTGAGTCGCTGTATGTCCATTTTCGAATGAAGTAGATTTTTTTTTAATTTTAATAATAATTTCTGAGTTCATTTAATTATCTAATTTTCCATTAATTATCATCCACACCAAAATCCCTGACTTTATAATAACAGACGACCTTTTATCGCATTCGATACCAATCGATTTAAATTGATTTATCTTTTCACTTGTCATTTATCTTTTAATATTATTTTTGATAAACTTTAAACAGTAACCAATCCCAGTCCATGGGAAAAGGGAGAGGTATAATTGCAACGACGTCACACATTCAATGACATGACGGTTATGGCGTCACTCTGTTAGTACTATTTGCAGACATTCTTGGTGGGGATATTGGAGGGGAGGGACGTGCAAAAAACGAAAAAAACACATTTTGTTTATCATGCCCCCCAAGAGAAATGTGACTGAATGGCGAAAATAAACAAATAAAATGTAATCTTCTCTGCGGGTTGTTTCGTCGTTTCTCACTCTCTTGCTCTTTCATTAACAGTTCTCAGCATGTGTTTCTTTCTTTTTTTTGTAATCATTCATTTTGTTTTGATTCCGAATTTCTTTCAATTGTTGATTGTATTCTTTCGGTTCGCGTCGCACGATTGAATGTTTTGTTGTCAAATTAACGAACCATATGTTTCGTTGCTTTAAACAGCTGTTTGCAACATGTTTGATTTGAATCAGCTGTGGTGTCATTTTATATTAATTCATATCAAACATGTTGAAAGTATTAACCCTGAAGTTGTCTATTGATGTATTTGTCACATATTGACTTTTATTGACCACAAGTCCAGTAGTATTCATTTGGTTTATTATAACAAAAATCCTATAAGTGCATATTAATCAATGAATTAAATTATATTCTTTTATATTTGTTATATGTGAACATGAACATCTTAACTTAAAGTTGTTGCAATAAAATAACCTTTTTTGAATTCAATATAAAAAATAATGATTGTTAAACAAAAACAATTGCAACCTCACTGTAAAAAGTATCCAAGATAAAAGTTTTATTAACAAACGGGTTTTTTGGATTGTTATTAATTAGTATTATATCCCTTATTATCTTTTATAGCTTTCAACCTTGCCGACATAGATTTTACCAAGTTTTCCGTGTAAGATATCTGAATTTTGCCCCATTCTACTTGTAAAGCATTTTCAGACTTTTTATGTTCGAAATGTAATGGCTTCTAATATTTTTCTCTAAAATACTCCGGGTTTAAATCTCTATAGGATTTAAACCCGGCAACTGAGGAGGTGTTTGAATCGCGTTTGGGCAATTACAAAGCATTCATTCTCGAATGATCTGAGACTCATTAAGTTAAGACTAATTAAAATTTAAATATTGTCCCCAACCCAATTTTTCAGCACTACATTTCAAATTATCTTTTAGAGTATTTATATAATAACTCATATCCATAATTCCTTTAATAAAAACGAGACTTCCTACTCCGACAGCGCTCATACAGCCTCGTACCGTTACAGAGCCTCATCTGTGCTTTACGGTCGGAATTGTGTGCTTGGTCCATCCGACACAAACAAGTTAAATTTGCTTTCAGCAGCAGAAATAACAGATTTTCAAAATGCAAAATCATTTTTTTCGTGTTCCTGAACGAACTCTAATTGGATTTTGCGGTTTTTGGGATTTATGTATGACTATTTCAGTGCAACGTCTACCATTGGTTCTGCGTTACATTTCTTTTCCAGATATGTATTTCTCTGCGATTTCAGCAAGTTTAGGTGCACATAGTTTATTGTCGGTCACTTGTCGGAGCAACCACTTTTTGTCTCCTATATTTAATATCTTTTTCTCGCTTGTTTTCGGCATGTTGCAAATTCGATTTTCGGTTTTGTGACTCAATATAATTTCTTGGACAGCAGATCGAGTAACATTGAGCATTCCGATATTCTCCGTTGAGATTTTCCTAGTTCAGCATGGTGAAGAACTAATTGCCTCTCGACAATGATTGTGTGGCGTTCCATGGAAAAATGTTAACAATGACTCGAATCTAATGCCGAGGAACAGTTATATGCACTTTTCTCCCGACCGCTGAATCAACTACGATCAGAAAATGCGTACATATTCCATTTTAATCTTCCAGCAGAATTAAAAAAGACTCGAATGTGATACAAAATATCCGAAAATTGCTGACTGGGTCTAATAGAACGGTATTTTGAAGACTTTAGCCGAATTTTCCAACCGTTGGGGATGTAATTTGGTATAAAGGCTCTGAAAGGCTTACTTATATACAAATATTTAGATATAGCTCCTATATATATATATATATATATTAATACAATTTAATGTAAATGGTGCACCATAGTCCCTGTATATCATTCGATTTGCACGAAATTTGGCATAGCGTACTGAACTGAGTCTAGAATGATGTGTGGTAAGTTTCGAGGAAATCGGTTCATATTTAGAAATACCTCCCATATATATTTTCGTCCGATTTAAGGTAATTTGGGCACTAACGTCCCTGTATATCTTCCGATGTGAACGAAATTTGGCATAGCGTACTGAGTTAAGACTAGAATGATGTGTGCAAAGTTTCATGAAAATGGGTTCAGATTTAGATATAGCTTCCATATATATTTTCGTCCCATATATATATGGGAAATATTGCCAATTTTTTAACATAGCTGAAGCGGAGGTTCACCCCTTTGTAACTCGGGAACTACTTAAGTGTATGAAAAAAAGTGAATAGTTTTGGGTTAATTGATCTGTCGTTGCAAACTGTTCATGATATTGACCTCCAAACTTTGTTTTGGTGGAAGCTGTGTCTACTTTAATGTAAAAAAATGTGTAAAAACACGTTGAGGCGAACCAGTCTTTTTATGTTCTCTATCGATTTGTGACTAAGTCACTCATTGCACGGTCTTCGTGTCAAAATAAAACTAGAAGCCAACAAAATGGGGACTACGCCCCTTATGTATCATTTTTCAAAATTGTCACTGCATCTACCTTTAAATGATGCTGACATTTTGAAGCTCGATTTTGAGTGTTTTTTTTTTAATTTTACTTCTAGCTTTAATACGCAAACAGGAATTTATAAATATCGATTATAAGATTATTGTAGTCGCGAATCTGCGTAATTTGATATGTATTTTGTGTATGTAGTATGCACAGCTTCAGAGTAATACTCATCCGAAGGTGCGAATTTTGTGCGATCAATTTTCACATCTTAGCCGTCAAATGAAATTTCGCAAAATATATATGGGTTGGAAGATAAACTTCAGAAACCGCATGCGCATCAAATGATTTTGAGAATTACGCGATTTACACGCAATTTAAAATGTATATTTCATAATATTATTTTATTTTAAGATTTATTCCTATTTATAGAACCCCAAGATTTATCGGAAGGGTTTTGCTACAATCCACAAGGTGTATACTTATACACCAAATGTGATTATTTTTAAGTATGTAAATTTTTGTGCGAAATTCGGGTAAAACAGCAGAATAACCCAAACATTTTTTTCTGAAATTTCTTGTATAAAATTAAAAAATAAATATGATGACATTATTTTTTCGAACCAAAAACAAATATTTTTTCCTCAATATCTTGTTTTGTTGTCGCTGTGATTTAGAAACCGCTACACGGACTTGTGTGATTTTGATATCATTTGATTCATCGTGGTGTTTAGATTATGTAGATATTTTTAAATTAATTTTTAGGTATGTGTATGTCATTAATATAATGAAAATATTGATGTAATCTGCTATATTTTTTTACCGTGATTATTATAATATATTCATATTCTTATTTTACGGAGGAAGATATATATCAACGTTTTTGGTCAATATAATAAACGGCGTAATTTTAAGATTTTTTTCTTATGCCCAAAATTGAAACCTTGATAACTTTTGCGCGCATCAACCAAAAATTTGATTGCGAACGGTTTCGGAGTCAGAACATTTTTCTCTATATGTGTACCAAAAATCATTGATGTGCCACAAAAACAAAAAAGTCGATTTTTTGAAAATGGAAAATATATGGGAGCTATATAAAGGAGTAGAGCAGAAAGATATAAAGTCCCTATGTATCTTTCTGCTCTAATCCTCCTCCAACTACTCAACTTTCTATTTAGTGTAGATGGTATAGAACCTATATCATGCGTAGACATAGTCTAAAAAAGTTTAGTTGAAATCCGTTCAGATTTACATATAGTGAAGGATATTATATAGTCGGCCCAGTCCGACTTTACATACTGGTTTTTACTTGATGTTGTTAAAATAGCTTTTAATTTGAATGTCCGTCCACTTCATGAGGATTTTTTGACAAAATCCGGTGAAATAATGTTAAACTGTAGTAGATGTTAAACTGTAAAATTATACTTAGTACAGCTCCTCCCAAAATTCGGTATATTAGAATTCTCATGGGATAGAAAATATCCCAACCAAAAATTATCAACATTGATCTTTCTTTTAAAATACGTTTATATTGTACCGGATCGAGGGGGTTTAAATTGTCAATTCTATTGTATATATGTCAAATAAATCCTCACAAAGTAGGTTTTAGTGTAGGCCCCACATTAGGGATAAAATAAGTAAACTTTCGAATAATCGTTTAATCGAGTTTTTGTATTAAAAAGTCAAAAAGTCGATGTCGATTTTTGATCTATAAGCTAATCATCACAATGACGACTTTCCAAGATCGACTTTTGATCGATTGCGAACAGGTTTGACAAATTCGAAAGATCGAGTCAACATTTAAGTCAGATACAAAAACTGAAAAGTCCAGTAGGGGTAGCAGGGTAGGGATTTTGGACACGAATTATATGTAGTTTTATATTCTAAGTTAAGATTCTTATCAACAATTTACAATGACATAGCCCCCTATAAAAATCCTTAATGATATTATATGGCCACCTTGGTAAAGGGTATAAAAAATTCGATCCCGCCGAACTTAACGACGTTAATACAAAATACTTTGCTGGGTTAATGTTCTATCAACATTTTCCACAACACAACATGTTGCCATAATAAACTGCAACATGCTTCTATACACAAATAATTTCCAAACTTCTGCAACATATACCAACAAACATGTTGGAATACCGGCGTTTTTCTCCGGCAATTGGCTAAAACATGTTGCAGTTGCAACACAATTTTTCCGGAAAATTGCATGTTTGAGGCAACAGACGCTGTTGCTTCAAACCAAGTTCAGTAGACACAGACACGGTGTTGTTTGGGTTGCACGACAATTGAAACAAAATACTCAACGGAGCAGTTACGTGAAGAAAAAAAAAACAAAATATAAATTGTTTCTCTGTAAGGAAAATTCAATGGAAACCCCCTCGTAAAATGCAAAAATAAATAAATCATTAAATTGGAGAAGCTAATAAATAAATGCAGAATTTCAGGAAGATGTTTGTAAATTGAGTGGGGCGTGTGTGTGTGTGAGTGTTGTTTTGTGAAGAGGTGGTAGCAAGAAAATAAAAAACAAAATAAACAAATTACAAAAGTGTTTCAAAATATTGAATATCTTTAATGTGTTGTCGCGTTGAATTCATTTTTTAATGGCACTTCTTAATTTGTTTATAATGGCAGCCGTTGCCATAAAAAATTAACAAATATAACACTTAAAAAAATAAAATCAAAGCAAATGATTTGTCGTTTTGGCTGTTTTGAAAACACGTTTGGCTAAATACCTACTTAGAAGCGAATAAAATATGACATAATTAAAAATTCATAAAAATGCAAAAAAGAACCGAACAGAAATTAATAAAAACAAAATTGACGACCGTGAATTTTGAGTAATAAAAAATTGATTCTATAATTGGTATTGACAAAATGTTCAACACACAGTTCGTTTAGATTAACAAATGTTTATTCCAAGAAACCAAACTCAAGAAAAAAACTTTAAATAAATTGTGATTGGTGTTTATTTTTGTTTTCTATTTTTATATGTTATATATCATTCCGCTGATCTATGGATATTTATGCTAGAGGTGAGTGCAAACATTATTTGGCATTTAATAATCGAGTGGTGTCGTTTTTTTTTGGTTTGGTTTTTGCTTTCTGAAAACTTTTTGATTTATGATCTGCAATGAATATGTTGCTCCCCCAACCCCCTCTCTCGCTTTTCATGGACCATATAAGTATCTGCATCTGTATAAGGTTAGATTTTGTTTATTTTTATTCGAATGAAAAAAAAAACAACCACAAATATCTAGAAATCTGTAAAAAAATGATTAATGGCTATGTGACTATGCAACTGGATGACTCGTCATTTCAAGTCCCCATCTTCACCCCCCTTTGTCGTGGAAACTCCATGGTTACATATGTATTCTTGCATTATGGGGACCAACCCCAAAACAACCCTCTTTTTTCCCGTTGTCTGTTGCATTTATGTTACGTTACTTTGACAAACAAAACAACAAAATTGAATTTGATAAAATGCCAAAAGTCACCCCAATTTTTTTGGCGGAGCACTGAAATCGAAAGGAATTTTTTTGCCTTTGACTCACAGTTAATTTTCAGTTAAAACAGTTTTCTGATAACAACCACTTTTTGGGAAAGTTTCTAGAAAGTCGATTTACTCGATATGACTGGTGCACCATTCGATATTTTCAAAATTGTGTTAAGGAAAGAAGTAAAAACGCCGTTCCTTAAATCCGACCGCTACATCAGTCCCCACTATAACACAGTCTTCTGAAAACTCGTCTTCAGCTAACTAGTGTTCAATAATTCAGGCCAACACTTTTAAAACTTTAACTTCTAACATCAACATGCCTTTGCCTACACCGACCGGGAGTATTTTACCAGCTCCTCCTTCGGTCCATCGGTACTACTCTATCCCTTTTATTGTAAGGCGTGAACCTTCATGTTCAAAACCGAAATCATTGCCTCCCGACCAATTAATTGCACTTCGAAAAACTATATTCATGTCTCGACCACACCCTGATACTTCAACAAATAATATTCGGAATTACGTTCAAATGATAATGAATAAATATTTTACAATGAAAACAGTGCCTTACAACCACTGTCGGGAGCACAGTGTCTCATTTATTTCTCATGCAGTTGAGCTGCGGTTGTCTGTATATATATTTTTGGTCCTTCAAAAAACAGAGTTTTCCCCATCCGTGGTAAGAGACTCAGTAGTATAAGCGGATAAATTATTTTAAGCAATTGGCTTAGAATAAAAGAAATACAATAGCAATTTTGAGTGAGGAGCTCAAGAATTGTTAGAGATTTTCTGTTACTCGACTTTTTTATTTTTTAACAAAATAAGATGGAGAAAGAGTTAGATTTTTCCATATAGTCTTAGGAAAAATGACTTGACGAGAGAAGAGAAAGATGAAGTACAGGCGATTTAATCGAGACGCCCAGGAGTTAAACGCCATATGTACATATTTAAAGAAAAAAATATATCAGTAGGTCTTCTGAAAGAATGGGTAAATATTCTGGAAGAACTGAAACAATTTGCATCCGAGATCAAGAATGAAAAATAAATTCGGAACTGAAGCAGGTTACTCGAATGTGTGAAACCATTATAAAGAAAGTGGACGGCATCAAGCGGGATTATCTGAAATTCTATTTTCCGATCTTCGCCAAGAACCCCAAAATGTATGATTTTGCATTGGAAGAAATTTATAATGAAGCCGATTATGTGATTAGCCGATGTGATGACTCGAAACATGATTTGCCTGACATACTTAATTACTCAGCGCTAATTGAAATGGAGTCTTTGAAGACGTTGTCACTCTATTGCTTCCAAAACATGCAGGTGTGGAGTTCTCTGAAGATATATTCTTCAAATTAAATAGAATGCTCCAAATATATTTGGATATTAGGAAGGAGCTGAAGGAGTTTATTTACCAATAGCAAAGATGGAGACAGTCCACTTGTGCTGGTTAATAACAGTTCAGTGGTAGGAAGACCATTGGAGAAACACACAAAAAAAAAAACTGAACAAGATGACGGAACAAATCTTGGAAAACAGGAACAAGAAATCGATCTCCCGAATGTGGATGAGAATTATGATGTTTAGCCCATAGATGGAGAAATTTCAAAAGAAACTAATGTAGACAAAAATTGTGATCCCCATGGATGTAAAAGACACGAAAGAATTGACGTTTGGGATGAAAAATGAAAGCAGATCAGTAATCCCCAATAAATATTTAATCACTTATCCAGATTTAGAAAACCACTTATGCTCTTTCATGGAAAAAGGATTGATAATTGTTGGCCTATGTTATTTATACCATGTTAATAATATCATGCGAGGATGCGAGTTTTGGACTTGAATTTTTTTGTACTCTAGATTTTTCAGTAAATAGAAATTTACCTCTAAAAATTTGGACAAATAAGTTTTTACCTAAGTTTTTCAACTATCAAGAGCCCGCATTGCCAAATTACACTCACTCCACTTTTTCTGGTAGCCCCCCATATAACGGTACCCCCAATTTTCACTATTTTGGGGCGTTTGATAGCATTTTTGGACCGCATTGGCTGTAATTTAGTACTTTGAGTTCTTATTTATTTAGTAAAAATTATAAATATGGGTTCATATAAGGATGTTTTGGGGTTCTTGAGTGCGTTTTTCAATTCGCTGTAATTCGGTTTTTTGTTAACAAATCGTTCCCCCAACATTATTAAAATTCGCCGCATTTAGGGGTAGTCCCCTTTTTATATAAAAATATTTATCTGATTTGTTGCGCGTTTTGGGTTTATACCCATATAGTCGTATTCCACCATAGTGGGGGGATATTCTGCACTCGAAAGTATGCAATTTTAAGCCGATTTAACCATCTGTTGTAATCATTCTACCTTCGGAGAAGGAAGGGTATCATATGAGCCGACATATGATACCCTTCACCACTTTGGGTATATTTTACATATGTATCCTGACGGACGACGCATTTTGTTATAAATCTATATCTGAACCGATTTCAGGGAAACTTGCCAGAGACTAATTTATATAACATCAGTACATTGTGTCAATCGGCCTAGCTATGGATCTTTTCACGAAGCTTAGCAACATCATTCTAGACGTAATTCAGTACCCTATAACAAAATTCGTGCAAATCGAAAGATATATAGGGTCTTTGGTGCACCAATATCCTTAAATCGGATGAAAATACATATGGGCAGATATCGATAATGATCTTATTCATAACTCTGTGCCAAATTTCGTGCACATCAAAAGATTTCCAGGGACTTTAGTGGACTATTTACCTAAAATCGCGCGAAGCTATATATGGGAGCTACTACGAAACTTTGCACACATCATTCTATACTTAATTCAGTACGCTGTGCCAAATTTCGTGCAAATCGAAAGATATATAGGGACTTTGGTACACAATTAACCTTAAATCGGACGAAGATATATATGGGAGCTATATATAAATCTGAACTGATTTTCACGAAACTTGGCAAACAACATTCTAGACCTTATTTATTACGCGGTGCCAAATTTCGTGCAAATCGAAAGATATATAGAGACTTTGGTACATCATTTACCTTAAATCGGACGAAAATATATATGGGAGCTATATCTAAATCTGAACTGATTTTTCCCAATTTCAATAGGGTTCGTCCTTGGGCCAAACAAATGAGCTGTGCCAAATTTCAACCAATTCGGATAATAAATGCGACCTGTACTTTATTTACAATTTAATATGAACAGACAGACGGACGGACATGCATAAATCGACTTAGAAAGTGATTCTATGCATATTCTCAAAAGGAACCATGGGTCTATCTCGATTATTTTTGCCTGTTACAAACCTATGCACAAAGACATAATACCCTGTACCACAGTGTGGTGAACGGTATAACTAGAACGTCAGGTTGGATAATGAAATATATCAGCCCGCATATTATTATACTTACCTATTTCTGGTATGTTTAATATTTAGTGTGAAGGAAGGTATTGTTGCACACATTTTAGGTTCCAAATTGATCTATATCAATCCTCAATTAAGCATAGCACTTCATACAATGATAACTCCAAATGTTCGGTAATTCCTACACGATGGAATCAATATTGGTCCCGCTTTAGCTATAGCCTCCAGGAACGTACGCATAAAATTTTTGTTCTACAATGACAATTTTAATATTGAACCAGCAGCTTCCACCCAACATCCGAAACAGAATCCTGTGTACGTTGGTGATGGCCTCATATAACTAAGCCCTATAAATTGCAGTACTCTTGGGGGATTTTATACACATGTTCCACCTTACCATGTGTCAGCAAAATATTGATTAACAACAATCGTTTGGTACAATTGTTGGTATATTTTATTTTCATTTCAAGTAACTATCGGTATCCAAAGTTCGGCCCGGCCGAATTTAACGCATTTTTATACCCTCCACCATAATATGGAGGGTATATTAGTTTTGTTTTTCCGTTTGTAACGCATCGAAATAATCATTTCCGACCCTATAAAGTATATATATTCTTGATCAGCGTAAAATTCTATGACGATCTAAGCATGTCCGTCTGTCTGTCTGTCTGTTGTAATCACTCTAGCGTCTAAACGAATTGAGATAGGACGCCAAAATTTTACAAAATTTTTGTCTGCAGGCAGTTCAAGTTCGAAGATGGGATATATCGGTCTACGTTTAGGCATACCTCCCATATAAGGGTACCCCCAAATTTTTTGGGTTTTCAACCAAATTCGCTGAAATTTTGTAAAATGGGCTCTTTTTGGATACCAAATTTTTCAACTAAAAATTATGAATTTAGGTCCACTTTTTTCTGGTAGCCCCCATATAACGGTACCTTCCAATTTTCAGTTTTGGGGGGTTTTGACCGCATTTTTTCACCGAATTGGCTGTAATTTAAAACTTTGAATTATTATTGGGTATCAAATCTCTCCACAAAAAATTATAAATATAGGTCCATTTTTTCGGGTAGCTCTCACATAAGGGTACCCCCAATTTTCGGTATTTTGGGGTTCTTGAGCGCGTTTTTCAACTGAATTCGCTGAAATTTGGTACTTTGAGTTCTTATTGCGTAGAAAATCTCTCCACAAAAAATTATGAGTATAGGTCCATTTTTTCGGATAGCCCCCATATAAGGGTACCCCCAATTTTCGGTATTTTGGGGTTCTTGAGCGCGTTTTTCAATCGAATTTGCTGCAATTTGGTTATTTGTAGTCGCATAAGTGGTAACAAATCTCCCTTCCAAAATTTTTTAATAGACCTAGTCTCTGTGTGGAGGTTCCAGAAGGAGTGGACTGATTTTCCCCATTTTCGAATTTGAACTAAGTTTGAAAAAAAAGAAGATGGGCAAAGTTTAGATGAAATCTAAATTTTCTGAAACGGATTTGGTCCAAAGAAACATGGGGTCTAGAACCATATTGAGGCACATTTTCACCGTGTTAAAGTGTATACACCCTCATCAGCCATAATGCTGAGGGTAGAATTATCCATTATAAATAAATTTAAAAAAAAATTCTGAAATTTGTATTAAGGTTTACATAATCCGTTTTTAGAAATGTTGGTATAGGTCCACCTTTTAGTATGTTCCCTATATTTTAATTTCTAGAACCTGTCAGTATATCTATGGTGGAGGGCATCCAAAGTTCGGCCCGGCCGAACTTAACGCTTTATTCACTTGTTCTTGTTAATTTTTAAAAATGCGGAATTCTGATTGGTTGCATGTAAATGACTTTAAAATGTATTGTTTGAAGAATAAATAAACAGAAAATATTTTTTATTCGAACCAAAATTTATTATAATAACTCTTTTGTGAAATATCTTTTGAGTTTTTATCATTTTCTGGTTGGTATTTCGCGACATCCAGTTGTTTAAAGACATTGTTATACTTTTCAGAAAACCTGTTATTTATGCTGTTCCTATTGTTTTTTAGGATATCTTCATGTTGATGTCATTAAATTCCAACAATTTTCCTTTATTCATGGAAAAAAATTATTGTCAACTATAAACTACGACATGTTCGACCTTTGATCATTGTGTACTTCCCCCCTTTAAATATACTAAACAGAACTTTCAACCCCCAATAAAAGAATATTTCCACAGGACAGTCTTCCAATTCTAAAGTAGGAAGTGCAAACAAAAGATATGACATACATATTTATTTAAGAAAAGTGCAATGTATAGCAGACATTAAAAACATAGACAAAAAACATACAAACACATGCTCAGACATAATTGAAAATAACAAATAAAATCATGCAAAAAAATTGTATATGGACAAGTGTTGACACCAACGTTCATTTGATCGGACTAATGGAATTTTGTTTAAAAAAATGAAAACTGAAAAATAAAATAATTTTTCTTTTGTTTATTTTGAACGCATTTGGGTCGTCTGCTCCTGTTGAGTGAGTGTGATTCGGTATCTCTGTGCTTTTTTGTGCATTATCGTTATGTCAAGACGTCTGAGTCATCGTTTGTCAATAACATTGACATAAATATTTCCGTTTTTTCTCTTTTTTTGCGTGGACAATTTCGTTGTCGTTTACGTGTGTTCTGATATACTCGTAAGTGGCAAGCCGAAACGTGAGCAAAATTTCCTTGTTCGATTATGTATTTTCGTTTCATTCGTGTGTAAGATGAAAGGACAATTAGGATAAAGGATATCATCGACAATTGTAGAGTTAAGGAATATTTTTGCAATAACTAGAACATTTAACCTAGTCAAAATTGAATTTCTTTAATGAATAGTATATAAATGTACACGACAACTAAAATTGAAAAGTTTCGGTTATTATAGTATGGATTTTTGAAACCATCTGCTTTTTAAAATTTATTGTACATTTAATTTTTAGTAACAACTGAAATTTGACGAAAATCGATACTACTTGAAAAAAGAGCACTCTTTAACGGGGTTCTATCTTTAGTTGGCCCTTCTATATAAGTACCGACTCACTATGGTCAGGGATCCCATTTTTTTGGTCATAATTAGAGCAAATTGTTTTGCTCTAATATTTTATTTTGATATCTCAATTTTTTCCTTCAGGAGATATCAATATGGGGGGATGCCTAAATGCTGTCGACATATTTAATTATCGTCAGGTTCGAGCGGAATGATTACATCCGATGGCTAAATCGTCTTAGAATCCCATAATTTGTAAGGTAAAAGTGACTACTTCGAGTAACGACTATCCCCTATACCAACCCCAACACACAAAACTAATGAGGTAACTATTTATACCCTACACAACTATGTTGTCAGGGTATTATAGTTTTGTGCAGCCCCAAAAGTTCGAAACGCCGCGAAATATTGGTTCTAGACCCACCTTTAAGTATACCGATCGTCATATCAATGACAATGAATAGGGGTCAATGAAGACCCCTATTTTTTTGAAAAGATCGGTTAATATTTAGGGGATGAAATGGACCAAATACTTAATTTTTATCGTTTTTTTTCTGGTCGCTCCAGAGGCCGCAATTATGGCCCAAACACCGCGATTTTTTGCATGGAGAAGGGGATCGGGCCAAAGAATAAGCATGCCTGTTTTTATAATGATCGGTCAATATTTAGGGGGTCAAATCGACCCTAACTTATGTGTGAAAAATGACAAAATTTGTATTCTTTAGCGTATATATTTACCACTGAAGGACATAGACCCGAGAAGTTGATAGTATATCCAAGAGGAGTGGTTGACCATTAAATTGATACCAATTATATAGTCGTAGGTACTCGGATGCGGGAGTTACACTTAAATATTTACAGGTGCTTACGTATTAATATATTATTTAGTAACCTATTACCACACTGGAGGGCTCTGATCGCTTTGAAATGTTCCATGAGGTTCCAGTCATGGTCAAGGACAACGCCTAAAATGTTAGGTGATGTTCAGATAATAATTTTTCGGATGAAGTGGACTTAATTATTTGTACTTTTCGTGTCGAAAGCCGAACATCACAACACAGCCCACGGTGAAGGAAATCTGGACAAATAATTAGAGGGGCTGTACTGATTATTAGTAACATTTGCTGACCTCTAGCCAGTCAAAAGTGTGCAAATATCGCGAAATATTGCCCAATCTCAGAATATAGAACCACCGAAAGTTAGATTTTCGTGGAAGTTGTGTAGGGTATCGTATGGTCGGCCCCGTCCGACTATACTGCTCCGCTCACTGGTTTAATATATAAAATACTAAATTACAGTGAATTAGGTTGAAAACGCGCTCAAGAACCCCAAAATACCGAAAATTGGGTGTACCCTTATATGGAGGCTATCCTTAAAAAGGAACATATATTTATAATTTTTAGTGGAGAAATTTTGTACCCAATAAGAGCGTATTGTATCAAATTTCAGCGAATTCGGCTGCAAAGCGCGTTCAAGAAAAATATAGAAAATTGGGGGGTACTCTTATATGTGGGCTATGCCTAAACGTGCATCGATATAGCCCATCTTCGAACTTGACCTGCCTGCAGACAAAATACGAATCTATGCAACATTTTGGCTATCTATCTTAATTCGTTTAAACGATAGAGTGATCACAACAGACAGACGGACATGCTTACATCGTCATAGAATTTTACGCTGATCAACAATGTATATACTTTATAGGGTCGGAAATGATTATTTCGATTTTTTACAAACGAAAAAAAACTAATATATCCTCCATACTATGGTGGAGGGTATAAAAATGCGACTGAAAACCTTCAAAATACCTAAAATTGGACGGAACCTTTATATGGAATCTATACTAATACGTAAACCGATATACTCCATTTGCAATGCCAAGCATCCTAGGAGAAATAGCCAAGTCTAATAAAATGGCATAGCTCTATCTTAAATGTTGTGACCTCTACAGTGAAGTCAGCAGACAGACGGATTAATTCGACAAAGAATTTTGTTATTTTTTCCAATTTGAAAGACCATGTGAGAACCGTCACTTGGCTCGCTTATATATGCCTTTTGAGCTGGCGCATCCACATACATTCTCACAATATGACCTAGCCACCGTAGTCGCTGCAGCTCGATACGTCTGACTATTTCGATTTCCGAGAATAGATGGTACAACTCATGGTTCATTCGACGTCGATATTCACCGTCGGCGCTGATTGGCCCGTAGATCTTTCGAAAATAAAATCTTTTGATTTGTTAAAATCTTTGATTTACTCGAAGCTGTAGTTTTCAACATCCACAGTTGGTCCGAGTCTAATGCGCATTGACACCATCAGCTTGGTATTTTGCCATTTACTGTCAGTCCCACTTTGACAGACTCTTTCTCAATTTGTTTAAAGGGTTTTCTTAACGCTCGCAATGTTCGGTCCATTATATCGATGTCATCGGCGTAGGCGAGTAACAAGTGTTGTTTGGTGTACAGCGTTCCATTTCCGTTTACTATGCCTCTCGTATGACCTGAATGTGAAAAAGGTCACACGAAAGGCTGTCACCTTCTCGGAACTCTCCTTCGGCATAGAAGGGCTTCGAGAGGCCCTTACTGCTGACCATGTGTCAGTTAAAGGTATCCTGCATGGACGTTTTACTTTGGCAGGAATGCCGAACGCAGACATGACCTTATATATCTCTAAACGGATAGGCCTGTCAAATGCGGCTTTATATTAGACGAATAGATGACAAGTTTCGATATGTTTTTCGAGGGACTTTTCCAGGATTTGGCACAGAGTGAAAATCTGGTCAATGGTGGATTTGTCAGGTCTGAAACCGCATTGGCATGGTCCATTCCTCTATTTTTGGCACATATCGTCTTGTCTCTTTTATTTTTTTGTGCATGGGACACAGGACGCTGAGATTCCAATCATTGAGCATGCATTCCTCTAGCCAAATTGTACCAATCAGTTGGTGCATGCTCATGATCAGTGTCTGACAACCGGCCTTAAATAGTTCGACTGGTAATGCATTGACACCTGCTGCTTTATTATTCTTTAGCCGATTAATTGCTATTCTGACCTCATCCGTAAAAAAACATTATAAAATGATTTATTGTTGTTTGATCGGGAGATAGCCATGTGGCCTTGTGTATATCAAGATGCTTGAATCTGGTGCTGCTAACTACCACGTTTTTTGCTGCCTCGAAGTCAATCAGCCGCACGTTGTCTGATGTACCTTCATGGAGGCTGAATTTTTCTGCAATAATTTCGACAACTAAATAAAAAATATTCGAAAATTTATTATACATAAATATTTAAAATTCCGATTTATCATTAAATCTCCTAATTTTAATGTCATGATCTAGAAAGCGGTCATATGCTGTCTTTAGGCGCTCGTAAACTATATCTTTGGTCGGAGCAGCATGGGCGCAAATAAGTCTGATGTAGAAGAACTTCGCTTTTATACGGAGAGTGAATCTGGAGACAAGGTTTTTTTTTCTCCTGTTAACCATAAATACGGAGCTAAATTCATGTCTCGTTTCATGGCACTACGTAATCATCTGATTTACTTGCGCCTGCCCCTGCGCACAAGACCGACGAGTCTGTAAAACTTTTTATACCCTTCACCACACTGTGGTACAGGGTATTATGTCTTTGTGCATATGTTTGTAACAGGCAAAAGGAAACGAGATAGACACATAGTTCCTTTTGAGAATATGCATAGAATCACTTTTTGAGTCGATTTATGCATGTCCGTCCGTCCGTCTGTCTGTCCATGTTAAATTGTAAACAAAGTACAGGTCGCATTTATGATCCGAATTGGATGAAATTTGGCATAGGTCACTTATTCGGCCCATGGACGAATCCTATTGAAATTGGGAAAAATCGGTTTAAATCTAGATATAGCTCCCATATATATATTTAACCGATTTAATGCAAACGGTCCCTATATATCTTTCGATTTGCACGAAATTTGGTAGAGCCTAATCATTTAGGTCTAGAATGATGTCTGCCAAGTGAAAATCGGTCCAGATTTAGATATAGCTCCCATATATAGTTTCGTCCGATTTCATGTAAATGGTGCCCCAAAGTCCCTATATATCTTTCGATTTGCACGAAATTTGGCATAACGTATTGAATTAAGCATAGAGTGATGTCTGCCAAGTTTCGAGAAAGATATAGCTCCCATATATAGTTTCGTCCGATTTCATGTAAATGGTGCCCCAAAGTCCCTATATATCTTTCGATTTGCACGAAAGTTGGCATAACTTACTGAATTGAGTCTAGAATGTCTGCCAAGTTTTGAGAAAATCGGTTCAGATTTAGATATAGCTCCCATATATAGTTTCGTCCGATTTCAAGTAAATGGTGCCCCAAAATCCCTATATATCTTTCGATTTGCACGAAATTTGGCATAACGTATTGAATTAAGCCTAGAGTGATGTCTGCCAAGTTTCGAGAAAATCGGTCCAGATTTAGATATAGCTCCCATATATAGTTTCGCCGGATTTCATGTAAATGGTGCCCCAAAGACCCTATATATCTTTCGATTTGCACGAAATTTGGCATAACTTACTGAATTGAGCCTAGAATGATGTCTGCCAAGTTTTGAGAAAATCGGTTCAGATTTAGATATAGCTCCCATATATAGTTTCGTTCCATTTCATGTAAATGTTGCACCAAAGTCCACATATATCTTGCGATTTGCACGAAATTTGGCATAACATACTGAATTGAGTCTAGAATGATGCCTTTCAAGTTTCGTGAAAATCGGTCAAGATTTAGATGTAGCTCCCATATATAGTTTCGTCCGATTTCATGTAAATGGTGCACCAATGTCCCTATATATCCTTCGATTGGCACGAAATTTAGCATAACGTACTGAATTGAGCCTAGAGTGATGTCTGCCAAGTTTCGAGAAATTCGGCCCAGAGTCCCTATATATATTTCGATTTGCACGAAATTTGGCATAACGTACGTAGGAACAAAACGTTCTGAAATTAGTATAACCTAACCTGTGACAAGTTTGTTTGAAATCACTTAATATTTGGATAGAGCTTCCATATATATTTTCGCCCGATTTCAAGTAAATTGGTCATCAAACTCCCCATGTTAGTCAGATTGACATCAAATTTTGCACAACGTACAAAATTGAGCATAGAATTACGTAGTTGAGTTTTCTAGAAGTACAGACATAGCCCAACGGATGACCTATTTATATTTGTTTGAAGTCGATTTACATACTTTATGGATAGATCTAGGTAGATTCACATTTAGATAAATATCACATATTTTATTTCATCCAATTTCATGTTAATAGTCCTGTTTAATATACCCATAGTGGTGAAGGGTATCATATAGTCGGCCCCGTCCGACTTTACTACTTTCCTTACTGGTTTAAGCTCGGCTTATGGAACAAACGTTCTGCCTAGAGCCAGTTAGGTATTATTTTTCCTGCAATAATTTGGAAAACTTTAATTCTACAATCAATTGGACTATAACAAAATAATAAAATTATTATAATCTAAATATTCAAAATTATTTTTCACATTTCGAGAATCATTTCCATTCATAATGTCACTTATTACCAATTGTAATTTTGCAATCTATTTAGCGAAACAAAATATTATTTTTGTCACAATCAATATTCTATTGCTTCAGTGGTTTTGCTACTCTAACCCTGAGTATTGGCATTGTCGGAACAATATTAAGTGGCGCCACTTGATTTTGTTTTTTGCTTTTTCATTTAAGAGGGAACGGAAGTCGGCGCTCGATCGAAATATTTTTTTAAATTGCTGTTAAATAGTGAATAGAAATGTGAAATTAAGATAATGACTCGCCACATTCAATAAAGACATAAGGAAATGATCGATACAAATAGATAGAATAGAAATAAACACTTGGATCAAGGATTTCAGTAGGAGATTTGGATGAGGAAAGAAATGCTGAAATGATTTATGTGAAATTGAAATAAGAGATTTTAGTAGCATAATCTAATAATTGAGGTAGCAATAACTAAGTTCCATTTCGTTGACAATTCAGATTTTAATAATTGGTTAAGACCGCAGGTCTTAAAAATACCACATGCCTTTATAAAAACCAATTGATCCGAAACTAATCGTCATCTCTCGTTTTATTTCCGAATTAATTAAGCCTCTACCAAAATAGTGCGGTGGTGAAAATGTCTTTATATATGAAACCATCGTTTTTTTTTGCCACTTTATATATTCGCTGTCATTTCCCAAAATAATTCCCTGCAGTCATTCTCATTCGCCATTTTTATCTTTTGTCAAGCTTTTCGGTCATGTGAGATATTCTTATGGAAAAACGTGATTTTGCATGCAAGTTTTATTTCAATCCAAAAAAAATATTTCTTTATCTAATCTCCCGTTTTTCTGGTCTATGGACTGTCGACGGTATAAATCAATAACCTTCTGTGTATGTGGCATCCGTTGAGTTTAACTATTATTTATTTATATATGACTAAGTCACAAAGTTCACTTAGACAATAACGCCCCCCTTTGGATAAAAATAAATTAGAATTTTTACGCACGACCAGCCACCTCGTTTTTCAGCAATTAAAAAAAATAATCTTCAAACTACAAGTACCCGATATAAATTAACCACACAAATCAAATTAAATAAAAATAATATTTGATTTGAAAAAAGCACAAAAATCCAGTCTTATGACTGCGGCAACAATAAAACTGTTAACTTTTTTAATTTAAAATGCTGCTGCCGGACGCTCGGTCATTTGACTAAAAACCTAGAAAAAATAAATCTCGGTCGTTTTGCACTTAAATTAATGGCTGTAAAAAGAAAAACGTTTATATTTGATAAGATTAAGCGTATAATTCTAATTGTATTAAAACATTCTAATTGTAAATAAAAAATAAGAAAAATATATAAGATTAAATTCAAATGGCGTAGTATTAGATGTGTTATTGTTCCCCATAAAATGGATGATAATCCAAAAATTTCTAATAATTTCGCTTGTTATGTTTTTGATTATTGTTTATTTTGTTCGAAATACACTTTAGAAGTTGGAGTTATTCAAGATTTTCCCATTTAGAAATTTAACATGAAGAAATACGTATGAAATTCTATTGCGATAATTTCCCAGTGTGAGCCAGATTAGGGTCTGACGGATGTGTGAGTGAAATCTTCAATTTAAAATAACAAGTAATTGTCTATCTAAAAATGTCCATAATCCTCAGAATACCTTATAATGGGATAATTTTAAATGGCGCCTACCCCGAAACATAATTCAATATGGATAGTTTTTTCTAGTAATATTTTCTAGCCAATGATAATCTAAAAACACCGTGAGACAAAGTCAAAGTCATGGTCCGAGGGGCGGAAATTTTTTATTGGTGACCTTGAAAACCTCAGAAGGAAAAATAGGCCAACGCTCGGAGATATACTGTGATCATTTTTTTTTGCTGGCGACCCTATTATACATAAAGAGATTACTCAATACCTTGATTTGTAGCCATTGAATCTACTTTTGAAGATAACATTTCTGCATTCCAATGAGGAATTTGTTTGTAGAATATTTTAACCTTCTAACTTGATTCCTTGTGTGTCGTTTTCGACATTAATTTATTGAACCGGACTCCAATTATCACAAGATGCAATTTTTCATCCTTGCAATATTCTACAAAAATGTTGCTCATAAGATTTTAGGTTGACCTATTATGTAGACCTATCGGATTCGTCTGCAATTTTAATGCCAAATACGTCCAAAAAACAAACTTCGAGAAAAAGAACCGGGTTTCTAAATTTGATTCGGATATTCCTATAATAAAACCACAAATATAATAGCTTGATATACATATAAGAAATTGAAACCGGGTTTTTTATCTGAATATCCGATTAAAAAATTTCGAAAATTATATACCCTCACTTTGATACGGTGAAAATGTGCCTCATCGAAATATTGGTTTTAGACACCATGTTTCTTTGGACCAAATCCGTTTCAGAAAATTTGGAGTCGATTTCCACATGTCCGTCTGTCTGTCTGGTTGGGGCGCACGATAACTTTCGAAGGGAATAATCGATTTCATCCAAACTTTGCACATAATTATATTTCTTCTAAACTTTAAGTTCGAAGATGGGGAATATAGGTCCACTCCTTCTGGTACCTCCCCCACAAAAAAGTGTGCTAAAACTTAATTTTATAATAACATGCAAACGGACTATCCGATTTTAACGAAACTTTGTACAACCCATTCTCTTTACCAAGCCTAGATCAAGTATGAAGAAGGAACCCATTGGTCTATTCCTTCTGGTATCTCCAACATTTTCAATATTTATAAATCCAATATTCGGCTGATGAAATGCCGGATTTTAAACAAACTTTGCACAACCTATTACAATTGCCAAGTCTGGATCAAGTTCGAAGATGAGGCCCATTGGTCCACTCCTTCCCCCACAAAGTGTAAACATTTACAATATTTATGAATCCAATATTAGGCGAATGGAATGTCCGATTTGAACCAAATTATACACAACCTATTATCTTTACCAAGCCCAGATCAAGTTCGAAGACTACTTCTTCTGGTACCTCCCGTACAGGCGATAAGAATGTCCGATTTGCGCAACCTATTACCTTTACAAAATATTTACCAAATACATCCTACAAAAAGGGTCAATATTATATATTTGTTCAACATAAAGTCCGAAACATCTTTAATTAAACATATATGTACCTTATATAAAACGAATAATAAAACCTGTGTATAACTCCGAAGACCTCCTCCGCAAACCTTAGGATGAGGGTATATATTTGTCGGCAACACCTACTGACACTACGGAATACTCCAATATCTGTTGGGGTTTGGAGCACGTATTTCAATCAAATAAGCTGTTATTTCATATTTTGGGTTCGCACTTGGTGGAAAATGTTCCTGCTAAAAATCATCTACATTAGTCAATTTTTAGGGTCACCTTCATATAACGCTAAATTCCAATTTTCGGTAATTTGGGGAGTTTGGGCTTGTGGTTTAATCAAATTAGCTGTAAATTTTTAAATACATCCAAGTTTTGACATAGCCTTCATATAAGGGTAGCACCACATTGTCAATATTTTCAAGGTTATAGCCCATTGTAGTGGCTGTAATTTGGCAATCCACCAAAACATTTCTCCACCGAATTTTCGGGCGGGCCGATACCCTCCACCATAGGTATACTGACAGGTACTTGAAATGAAAATATAGGGAACATACCAAAGAGTATGCCTATACCGACAATTGTACCAATCGATTGTTGTATACCATAATGTTCACCAAATACAAATTCCAGAAATTTTTATGCTAATTTTTTCCAAAAACCCCAAAAAGTGGACCGATATTGTCGACATCCCAAAAATACTACAATTTAGATATCGTTGAACACCTTCCAGAACCCCAAAATACTCTTATATGGGAGCTATGCCTAAACGTGGACTGATATAGCCCATTATTGAACTGGACCTGCCACATTTAGAGGCTAGAGTGATTACAACAAACAGGAGAACATATTTAAATCGTCATAGAATGTTCAAGATTATATATCCTTTACAGGGTCGCAAATGCTTATTTCGATGAGTTACAAAATAAACCTTATATACCATCCATACTATGGTGATGGATATAATAATAGACCCATGCCGTCCCATTTAGTCCTAAAACATTTAACTTGCATTTTGTAATTTTGCATTTTAGTTTCTGGCATAAATAACTTTTCATATAAAATTAGCAGTTTAGGTCCATGTCATAACCTTGCAGTTTTTATACCCTTCGTCAGAAAAATATAATTCTATTTCGAATTAGCTATGTCCGTCTGTTGAAATCACGAAAGAGCTCGCAATATTTAAGATCGAGCTTTCCACATATAATCCTATACTCCATCTTTTCCACCATATGGTGGTAATATTCGGTATTTTAGGAATTTTCAACCAAATTAAATGTAATATTTTGGATTCTCATAGCATATTAGTTTTATTTTTAGAGTAAATAAATAATATTAATGGGTCGATTTTGGAAAGCAACCAAACTCCAGTTGTGATTTCAATTGGCAACGCCACTGAAATAAAACTTAACATTATGAATATCAAATTTTCTCAGTTGCCGTCGATAATACTGCTTTGACACTACTGAGTTGGTGCTTATGTTTAGAGAAATGTTCAATCAACTGTTCATTTTAGCTTTAAGGAGTATTTCCGGCTACCAAAAGATGTCGTTGTGTACTTAGTTGACGCATTAAATCCTGGTTTCCGAAAAGCACGCCGGCCAACAGCAATTTCTCCTCTCTTAAAAGTGTGTGCAGCTCTGAGGTTTTTTGCGGAGGGAAGTTTTCAAAAGTCCCATTGCAATACCTCCAACCTTGGCATGGCTCAACCCACAATGTCGGTGGTTTTGACCGAATTTCCGGCTAATAGAAGAAAGACTGTGCAAAATTTGGATGGCTTCCAAATTAACAGAGGAGGAAAAAGGGAAGAATAATGGGTCGATTATGGATATCAACCAAACTCCAGTTGCGATTTCATCTGACAACGCCACTGAAAACAACATAACATTATGAATATCGACTTCTCTCAGTTGCTGTCGATAATACAGTTTTCACACTTTTGCAACTAGAAGTATTGTCAACAAAAAAATTGAATAGAATACTTCAGAAAAACTAATTTTAAGTGATGATAAGCTCATTGGAACTATTTTTTGACGATGAAAATGATGTGCAGCGTATCATCTATTAGAAGGAATTTAATAGATAAATCAAATCAATTAGAACTACAATCCGTACGGTGAGTAGACGTTTATGTTTAGAGAAATGTTCAATCAAATGTTCATTTTAGCTTTAAGGCGTATTTTCGGCTACCAAAAGACGCCGTCGTGTACTTAGTTGAAGCATTAAATCCTGGTTTCCGAAAAGCATGACGGTCAACAGCAATTTCTCCTCTCTTAAAAGTGTGTGCAGCTCTGAGGTTTTTTTGCGCAGGCAATGACTTCAACCTTGGCATGGCTCTATGTCACACAATGTCGGTGGTTTTGACCGAAGTTGTCCAGCTAATAGAAGAAAAACTGTGTAAAATTTAGATTGTTTCCAAATTCACAGAGGAGCAAAAGGGGAAGAATATTTTTTTTATTCGAAAACAAAGTTCCCGGGTATTGTCGGATGTATAGATGACATACACCTACATATCATGGTCCCAAAAGAAGATGTTCGCCATTTTGTAGTAATTTTAACCATTATTCCAACCAAATTTCAGCTCGTTTAGCTAAACACGACTAAACAGCAACCAGAAATAAATGGTTGCCGAAAAATTATATTTAAAGCAACTGAAGTTGGCAACAGTTGCCATCCATAATTCAAATTTGGCAACGCCACTAATCTATGGTTACCATCCGTAATCGGCCCATAAACATTTTTCTATTAAAAAACAAAGTTCCCGGGTGTTGTCGGATGCATATATGGCACACACGAAAGTTCTCTTAGAGTTGCCGTTTGTATCTCTCTCTTTTAGTATATCGACCTTTTTATCTTCCGTTCGTACTCTTTTTCGTCAATTCTGGCATTCGTTGCCCATCTTCACTGTATTTTCCTCTTTCTTGTCAGTATTTGACTCGATTTCAAGCAGTTCCTCCACATCCAATGTATCTGATATAACCCCAAATAGGGCACCTTCTGGATTTAATGTCAAATCCATTTGAAACAGGTCTGCTGCCGCCTGCTCCAATGCTGATAACGATACTTCTTGCGATGGTCCACCACCGGTGATGTTATGGTTTCTTTTATTTTGCGCCATGGCCTTCCACACATCATAGGTACGGGCTTTGGTTTGACCAAAAGCCCGCACGCCGAGTACTACATTTGGGTGAGCTTCCATCCGCGCAATTAGGACCTCAAACTGTTCTTTGGTAGTAATTTTAACCATTATTGGAAGGCTAAAAATTTCAGTTATTATTGCTAAACACGACTAAACAGCAACCAGAAATAAATGGTTGCCGAAAAAAACTATTTGAAGCAACTGAAGTTGACAACAGTTGTCATCTATAATTCAAATTTGGCAACTAGCAACGCCACTAAACTATGGTCAGTGTTGCCAAAACTCTGTTGAGAAAAAAATGCTAGAAAGTGCTAGAAATTTTGAAAAAGTGCTAGAAAAAAGTGCTAAAAAATTAAATGAACAAAATTATTTACATATATGTAATAATGAAATATTCATCAGAGACCCCATTTATTCTTAAAGGCTACTCCTTGCCGATTTAGCCATGTTCGTCCGATTGAGGTCGCAATATTGAAAACAGAGCTTTGGAATTTTGCCCATATATTGCAGTATTCCTAGGACATTTGGTATTGGAAATTAAATATATCGGTCTTTTTTTGGGTACACCATAACCAATATTTGATTTTTTAAGGTTTTGGGCACATTTTTCAACCTAATATGCGGTTTTGTATTTCGGATTCCTCCTGGGTAGAAAGTCTTATTACTAAAAATTATCAACATTGGTCCACTTTTACGGGTAGCCCTCATAAACACGCATTGGCTTCAATTTCATATTTCAAATTGAGTAAAAAATCTCCTTATCAGAAATTATTAAATTACATATTTAGGGGTAGCTGGTTAACGGCAGCACCCCAAAGTAACTGTAATTTCACATTGCTGGATTTTGGAGGTTAGCATACTAAGACAATTATCAAGCAATTTCAATCAGATACCCTTTCAAAATACATATGGAAGCTATGGCTTCATCTGCACCAATTTCAACAAAACGCAATAACGTCATTCTAGTCTCAATTTGATACGCTGTACAAAATTTCGTGCTAATCGCATAAATATTAGAAATTCGGCGCACCATTAATGCAAAATCGGGTGAATATATATGTACATTTGGGAGCTATATCAAAATCTGAACCGATTTTTCCGAAACATTTCACTCATCATTCTAGACTCAATTCAGTATCCTATTTACCTAAAATCGGCTATATCTAAATCTGAACCGATATTCATGAACCTTAACATAGATCTTTCTAGACTTAATTCAGTACCATATGCCAAATTTCAAGCAAATCGTAGGATATATTGGGACTTTGGTGCACCATTTACATAAAATCGGACGAAAATATATATGGGAGCTACATATATCGAAATCTGGACCGATTTTCTCGAAACTCACCACCCATCATTCTAGACTCAATTCAGTACGCTATGCCAAATTTCGTGCAAATCGAAGGAATAATAGGGACTTATATATGGAAGCTATATCTACATCTGAACCTATTTCCCCAAATAAATGAGCTGTGCCAAATTTAATCCAATTCGAATCAAAAATGCGACTTGTACTTTTTTTACAATTGAACATGGACAGACAGACGGACGGACATGCATAAATCGGCTTAAAAAGTTATTCGATGCATATTCTCAAAAGGAACCGTATGTCTATCTTGTTTCCATATGCACAATGACATAATACCCTGTACCATAGTGTGTTGAAGGGTATAAAAATATATGTTTGCCGGAATTTTTCTATTTTGGTCCTGTTCGGTACTCTTAAGTGGTTATAACTTGGCATTCGGGATTGCCGGTGAATAAAAAACTTGTTTTCAGAAAATTCCAACATAATTCATGTTTATGTTTTTAACATCGCTCTCATCCAATGGACCGCTTTATTTGTTTTTTTTTTTTCAAATAAACAATCTACTAGCAGACAATATCATAGTTACCATATGAAGTACCTGTTTACAAATCTACTGTCCCTTTTTTAACATTGGAAAATCAAATTCATCGCGTGAAACATAGGGGAATTTTAATGCGTCAATATGAAATGGAAAAACGGGAAAATTTGTTGGGATGAAACAAAAATTATAAAAAATTACTGAAAAATAAAAGAATGCTAAAAAAGTGCTAGGTGCTAGATCACTTTTTTTTGGTGCTAAACGAGTTAAAAAAGTGCTTAATCTAGCACTAAAAGTGCTAAATTGGCAACACTGACTATGGTTATCATCCGTAATCGACCCATAAATTATAATAATTTCCTAGCACTTTGAGAATATTGATTAAAAACACAATTTAAAACATAGAACCCATAGGAAAATATATTTTTTTTCTCATAATTAGGTTTCCTTGCCGAAATATTAGAAATATTTTCATTAAATTCATAATATTGCAACCTAACGGATAAATTCGTGGAGCATTATAGCTGAAGTCTACACAAAGATATTGCTAATTAAAAATTCGTCCTTGTCCAAAAATATTGCCGATTTTATTAAAAAAACTGTCTGATATTGTTGAAAGGAAAATGCTGGAATAATTTGAAATAATTCGTACAGGAAATGTTCATACATCCCGGAACTGAGATGGACAATCATCTCCTCATTGCAAATGTTATGCTGGATAATAATATTGCAATAATAATTTATGAAAACAAAATGAGATTATTTTGCTAATTTCAATAATGCACATACATACATATGTAAGCATGTATTTCAAATCTATCGGCAATGAGAGATGAGAATGTTCCAAACTGTGAGTGTTAAATGAAATATACATACATATATTTAAATTGCAATTGCAATTAACCATAATTTTCTCAAAGTATGGTGCGTTATAAAAATACAAGAGGAATTAAAAAAGTGTAGTAATTGATTTTAGGTATTTTGACGGGCACCTCGTGTCGGATGTATGACGATGTATGATTTGCAATGACAAATCACACGTTACGCGTGTGATTTGTATAGTAGTTATTTCTTTTATAAATATAAAAAATTTACAATTTTAATCCGCACAATATAAAATTGTCTAAGGGATGTTGATTTAGACTGTTTACATGTTGAATATGCTTTGCTAGAAGATATCTTTGTTTTATAGATGCCATAAAATATTTGGAACATGTTCTGTCACGTATTTCCCTCTTAAATCCCCCTCATTCTAAATAGTTAGCTGTGAACTTTGTCAAATATTTTCACATGTTCATGTTAGCATAATTATTAAGTAAATATTTAAATGTGCTATTTTTTTATTATAATACCATTTGTTATCTTCTGTAAGATGAGTTTATCTTATGCCTCTGGGTTTTTATAACAACAAAATTGTAAATCTTTCCACAGTTATCCATTGTCACCAGAGATAATGTCAAGTGGTGTGATTTGTTGAGATAATATTTATTCAGTATTTACGAGTAAGATGGATAGGTTTTTACAAAGCTATTTAAATAAATCGGCAAGCGAAAGGTTACAATTATCAGCTGAACTTTAAATTTTTGCAGCGTAAAATATTTTTTTTTGAGATACTAGAAAAAGTAGGTCGATAGACCTACTTTGGCTTTGGTTAGAATATTAGGTTGTGCTAAGTTTTGTTAAAATCGGAACATGAATAGTTTGGTTTGAATTTTATACTTCATTTGACCATTTTTGAGGGAGGTACCAGAAGGTATAATCTTCGAATTTGCTTAAAGTTTGGAAAAAATATTCAATGTGCAAAGTTTTCATAAAATCCGGTACTCTCTTCACACCAGCCAGATAGACGAATGGACGGGCATTTTGGTAAATCGGCTCCAAATTGTCTAACGCCATGTTCTGACGGGCATTCGAACAACGTAATTCACTCTCAGAATTACGTACATGAATTAACCCGTTCATACAACACTATTCTTAATTCATGTCATCAGAGTTTTTTTTATTTCAAACTTTTTGTTTCTTGTTTTACACCAAAATTGTAACATATTTGCGTGAATCACATATGGATCTAAATAGAAAAAATGATTCTCTTTCTCCTGACTATAATATCAACCCCTATCTCTTTACTTTTAATTCATGTTTTCCATTTTTTCTGAAAATATTGTTGTTTTCAATACATTTTTATATTTTCTCAACTCAAATGTCACATTTAAAAAATTGGAGAATTTTTGTTTGGGTTTCCCCACTTTTGTTTCTCGTTTTGTACGCTAATTACAACCAAGGGGAAAGAAATGCATATTGCATTATGTAGACGACAAAATTTACATTCCTCTGCATATATAAAAACTAGAATTTTGGTTACTTTTCATTCATCATTTTCAATTTTACTGAAAAAATTTGAAAAATTTAAAAATTTTTTCATGCTGTCAAAATTAATTTATTTTCGATAGATTCTCTCAATTGTTAGAGATGGGACAAAATTCTTGGTGATTCAGAGAGTGATTCGAATTGAACAACGTACAAAAGTCGGTGTTCGCTCAGACAATTTTGTATGGGGAACTAAGTAATTACTTCATAATTAAGGGTCGAACAACGAATGAGAGAGCGAACAACGCTCGTCTGTACATGGCATAAAACGAGTATTTCAACGAGACTTATTTATGTGGTAGCCATAATCGATTTTTCTTACATCTCCACAATCCAATCATCTTTGTATCAGACTCCATAATATGTTCGAGGAATTCCTTTAACCAATATATTATTCAATAATCACGCTCAGTATTAATTTTAACCAAATAAACATCCCACAGCGAACGCTATTCAAAATAATCCACTGTACTAATTCGCCGTTTCGTTTTCTGCGATTATGTCAATATTTAATCGCAATTTATATTGCATTGGCGATTTTGTTAAATGCCTTATAATAACCCAGCTTTTGGGTTGCACTGCAACGCATATTGACCTGGACAAAGTTCATTGCAATTGTCGCTTTCGGCACTGCACGTGCCTTCAGCCTTTTTTGTGAAATTATCCTTTGGCTAAGGCTTGCCATCGAATTGCCTATAAAACTGAGAATCGATTGTTGGTAGTTGTTGGTGGTGTTTGTAAATGTCAGTATTTATGCGCTCAACATTTGTTGTAATACCACAACAAATATTGAACAGTTTAATGGACTGCAATAGAGCACCATCTAGTCGTTCGACGGAACGTCGGAATAATACTGGCGATAATACAAAATAAATAAAGTTTTTGTAAACTTCAAGTACAGCGGGTCATATTTTTTGGCTTGGAAAAATTACTAGAAAAAAAACAAACAAAATTTATTTTTGGCTTTGGTCAAACTCTTGTGGAAAGTTTTGAAACAACGACATTGCCGTCTCTAAGGAAATGTTTTGCATTTTTTGGCAATTGAATTTGTAATTTTTTCTTCAATATTTTGTTGGCTTCGAAGTTGAAAATATTTACCCAATTTAACCGCAAACGCCAGTGGACACATTTAAGCAACAAATATTGATTATTTTTCGTTTTTGCATAAACCCCCATATTGCGGTTAAGATTTTATAGGACAAGAGATAAACTTTTTTAAAACTTTGATTATACCGTGGGTTATGCTCTGGAAGTAGTTTGGGAAAACATAAAATTGTACTGGACATTCCATGTTAAAATCTAGGATTTTTAAAATTATATTTTATAAAGACATTGAGATCTACAGGAGTGGATTGTTCAAATAATATTTTTAAAAGGAAATTCCCAACTACAAGCGTGGATTTTTTAAATAATATTTTTAAAGGACATTTCCAACTATAAGGGTGAATTTTTATATCCTACACAACTATGTTGTCAGGGTATTATAGCTTTGTAACGCCGCGAAATATCGGTCCTAGACCCACCTTTAAGTATACCGATCGTCATATCTCGACCAGCTGAGTCTATCTAGATATGTGTGTCCGTCCGCCCGTCTGTCCATTATAATTTGTAAACACGATACAGGCCACAGTTATGGACCAATGAAGACCCCTATTGTTTTTGGTCAAGATCGGTTAATATTTAGGGGATGAAATGGACCAAATACTTAATTTTTGTCGGTTTTTCTGGTCGCTCCAGAGGTCGCAATAATGGCCCAAACATCTTGAATTTTTACATGGAGAAGGAATTGGGTCAAAGAATAAGCATGCCTATTTTGATAAAGATCGGTCAATATTTAGCAAAAGGAGTTGTTGACCTTTAAATTGATGCCTATTATGTTGTCGTATGTACTCGGATAAGGGAGTTACACTTAAATATTTACGGGTGCTTACATATTCAGATATTATTTAGTAAACCATTACCCCACTAGAAGGCGGAAATATAGCGCTGATCGCTTTGAAATGTTCCATGAGGTTCTAGTTATGGTCAAGGGCAATGCCTATAATTTTCGGTGATGATCAGATAATAACATTGGAATGAAATGGACCGAAAACTTTTTTAATTAATAAATTTGTTTTTACAAGTCGATCTACAGGCCACAATTGAAAGCTCAACATCACAACATAACCCACGGTAAAGAGAATCCGAACAAGTACAGCCCTCGTCTACTGAATTTAGAAATATTTGTTGACTAGTAGGTCTAGAGGGTGCAAACATCGCGAAATATTGCCCAAGCTTTGAATATAGAACCACAGAAAGTTAGATTTTCGTCGAAGTTGTGTAGGGTATCATAAGGACATTCCCAACTGAAAGCGTGGATTTTTGATAAAAATATTTTTAAAAGGACATTCCCAACTGTAAGCGTGGATATTTACAATAATATTTTTAAAGCACAATCCCAACTATAAGCGTGGATTTATCAAATAATATTTTTAAAGGACATTAGCAGCAATAAGCGTGGATTTTTTAATTAATATTTTTAAAGAACATTCCCAACTATAAGCGTGGACTTTTTCAATAATATTTTTAAAGGACATTCCCAAGTATAAGCGTGTTTTTTTAATAATATTTTTAAAGGACATTCCCAACATAAGCGTGGATTTTTCAATAATATTTTTTAAGGACATTAGCAGCAATAAACACGGATTTTTTAATTAATATTTTTAAAGGACATTCCCAACTATAAGCGTGGATTTTTCAATAATATTTTCAAAGGACATTCCTAACTATGAGCGTGGATTTTTAAATTAATATTTTTAAAGGACATTCCCAACTATAAGCGTGTTTTTTTAATAATATTTTTAAAAGGGCATTAGCAGTAATAAGCTTTGATTTTTTAATTAATAATATTTTTAAAGGACATTCCCAACTATAAGCGTGGATTTTTTCAATAATATTATTTTAAAGGACATTCCTAACTATAATCGTGGATTTTTTAAATAATATTTTTAAAGGATATTCCCAGCGCGGATTTGTTAAATAATATTTTTGAGCCCATTCCCAACTATATGCGTTGATTTTTTGCGTAATATTTTTAAAAGAAATTCCAAAAAATAAGCGTGGATTTAATAAATAATACTTTTAAAGGACATTCCGAACTATAAGCGTAGATTTTTTAAATACTGTTTTTAAAGTCATTCCCACCAATAAGCGTGCATTTTTTTTAATAATATTTCTAAAGGACATGCAAAGCTACAGTGGTGTTTTTTTTAAATATTTTTAAAGGACATGGATGATGATTTTAAAGGCGTGGATGTTTTAAATAATATTTTTGAAGGCATTACAATTAAAAACTTGGATATTTTACACAATATTTTTAAAGGACATGGATGATGATTTTAAAGGCGTGGTTTCCTTAAATCATATTTATTTAATATTTTAAATGTATATTTTAAAGGATAAATAATATGTTTTATAGTCATTCGCTCCTTTCCCTACTGGTTTTTTATTTTTAAATTTGAAAATTATTTCTTAACAGATTATTTAAATGAATTTTTATTTTTTCTAAACTTATAATTTGAATTTAATATTTAACATCAATTGCGATGACAAAGAATCATAATTCAATATCTTATGACGTAGTACATATTCATTCCCTATAAAATTACTGATTTATTTTTAACCAAACATACCACCAACCGGCGTTCAATTGGGACAAAGTTGACATGCACAAAACGGAAACGGAAATATGAGTGGCCTTCTCAAGAGCAGTTCGGTGCACCAACAAAAGTTAGAACATCTTTAAAGGTCTTGTTGTCTTGTTGGTTGCTTATGGCAAGCTATCTATGGTCAATATTTAACAAATACGAATGCTAAAGAAATAGGGAGAGAAAATAAAGACAGAAATGAAGTAAAGGGACCGGACATTTGGATTTGTTGAAATAATTTCCGTTTATTTGTTCGTCCATTGTGTTGTTTTCAAGGGAAATTAATCGTAAATAAATAGAAGAAGGCAACAAAAAATAGGAGGGCACGTGTCCATCTTTATGTCTGCGTCGTTGTATTTCTATTTTGTTTGCAGTTCATAGCGTTTTTGAAAATATATGTTACTGTGTCAGAATCCTAAAGCAATTATATGGAAATCACCGAACTTCTGCAAGCGAATATTGTTATAACAAATCATTATCTAGATGACGTTACGCTGTAGAAAAATCTACAGTAATATAATTTTTGGAACAACTCTAGTTTAGTAAAAACGATCAGATTTTTCTGGAATTTTTTCCAGAGGTAGGTATTTTTACCCTAATTATGGGGATATCTTTTTTTCTTGGGGGACGTACCCGGTTACCCGGTTATTTGACCCGGAAGTTCGGGTACGGGTACCCGGTTATATCCGGTTCTACGGATCCGGTTAATATAATATGGGTATCATTTTAAAGGTTATAAAAATACCTTTCCATTGAGTGGTAATATGATGGGGTTATCTCAAACCATTTTGGAGATATAGTCAAAAAACTAGGTTTTGGTCCCCGACTTTTTTGAAAAACTCCCTAAAAGTCGAACTTGGGTCCATTATAGTCCCTCTCCAATCCAGACCCAAATGATAGACCACGATTTGCCCTTTCCAAAATGGTGCGATATGTGGCTGTGTCTGTTGTGGATCAAAATATATGGGCCTTAGAACCCTATAAAAACAAGGAAAATCTTTCTACATGACAGAATCTGCTTTTAAATAGCATGGTGTTTTTTGGGTGACCGGCCTTCGGCCGGGGATTTAAGACTTTCTCCTATGGACAGATACCAACACCGGCTACGCGACAGAAAATCCTTCTAAATAGAATATTTTTATGTGTAGCCGGCCTTCGGCCGGGAATTTAAGGCTTTCTCCCATGGACAGATACCAACACCGGCTACGCGACAGAATCTCTTGTTAAATAGAATATTTTTTTGGGTGACCGGCCTTCGGCCGGGGATTTAAGACTTTCTCCTATGGACAGATGCCAACACCGGCTAACGCGGCAGAAACTCCTTCTAAATAGAATATTTTTTTGTGTAGCCGGCCTTCGGCCGGGAATTTAAGGCTTTCTCCCATGGACAGATACCAACACCGGCTACGCGACAGAATCTCTTGTTAAATAGAATATTTGTTTTGGGTGACCGGCCTTCGGCCGGAGATTTAAGACTTTCACCTATGGACAGATGCCAACACCGGCTAACGCGGCAGAAACTCCTTCTAAATAGAATATTTTTTGTGTAGCCGGCCTTCGGCCGGGGATTTAAGACTTACACCTATGGACAGATGCCAACACCGGCTAACGCGGCAGAAACTCCTTCTAAATAGAATATTTTTTGTGTAGCCGGCCTTCGGCCGGGGATTTAAGACTTTCTCCTATGGACAGATGCCAACACCGGCTAACGCGGCAGAAACTCCTTCTAAATAGAATATTTTTTGTGTAGCCGGCCTTCGGCCGGGGATTTAAGACTTTCTCCTATGGACAGATGCCAACACCGGCTAACGCGGCAGAAACTCCTTCTAAATAGAATATTTTTTGTGTAGCCGGCCTTCGGCCGGGAATTTAAGGCTTTCTCCCATGGACAGATACCAACACCGGCTACGCGACAGAATCTCTTGTTAAATAGAATATTTGTTTTGGGTGACCGGCCTTCGGCCGGGGATTTAAGACTTTCACCTATGGACAGATGCCAACACCGGCTAACGCGGCAGAAACTCCTTCTAAATAGAATATTTTTTGTGTAGCCGGCCTTCGGCCGGGGATTTAAAACTTTCTCCTATGGACAGATGCCAACACCGGCTAACGCGGCAGAAACTCCTTCTAAATAGAATATTTTTTTGTGTAGAAGGCCTTCGGCCGGGTATTTAAGACTTTCTCCTATGGACAGATACCAACATGGGCTACGCGACAGAATTTTCTTGTTTTTGTAGGGTTCTAAGGCCCATATCTTTTGATCCACAACAGATACAGCCACATATAGCACCATTTTGGAAAGGGCAAATTGTGGTCTACCATTTGATTCTGGTTTAGAGATGTACTATAATGGACCCAAGTTCGACTTTTAGGGAGTTTTTCAAAAAAATCGGGGTCCAAAACCCAGTTTTTTGGCTATATCTCCAAAATGGGTTGAGATAACCCTATCATATTACCACTCAATGGAAAGGTATTTTTATAACCTTTAAAATGATACCCATATTATATTAACTGGATCCGTAGAACCGGATACAACCGGGTACCCGTACCCGAACTTCCGGGTCAAATAACCGGGTAACCGGGTACGTCCCCCAAGAAAAAAAGATATCCCCATAATTAGGGTAAAAATACCTACCTCTGGAAAAAATTCCAGAAAAATCTGATCGTTTTTACTAAACTAGAGTTAAGCCTAATTTTTTAATAATAATAATATTAAAAACAAAAACATTTTATCTCGATCTAATGATTTTATACTGAAACCTATATGCAAATGCGTAACACAATAATGGAGAAAATATATTAATTATTGTTTGAAGAAATGCAGATGTTGGCAATTAAAATACATTAATCTGAATGTTTTTCTTCCCTTACACTATGGAACAAAATGAAACTCGTGATCTAGTTACGGTCTCATTATGGGGGTAAATGCTCTTGGATAGTTTATTAAGAACACAGAAACACAAATTCGTCATAGGTAAGACTTTTGAATTATTTTAATTCTAAAATTCATGAAGGAAATGCTTCTTTTTATACCCTTCACCACACTGTGGTACAGGGCATTATGTCTTTGTGCATATGTTTGTAACAGGCAAAAATAATCGAGATAGACCCATGGTTCCTTTTGAGAATATGCATAGAATCACTTTCTGAGTCGATTTACGCATGTCCGTCTGTCCGTCCGTCTGTCCATGTTAAATTGTAAACAAAGTACAGGTCGCATTTATGATCCGAATTGGATGAAATTTGGCACAGGTCACTTAATTGGCCCAAGGACGAACCCTATTGAAATTGGTCCACGTTTAGGCATAGCTCCCATATAAGGGTACCCCCAAATTTTCGGTATTTTGAGGTTCTTGAACGCGTTTTTTAACTGAATTCGCTTAAATTTTGGTACTTTGAGTTCTTATTGGGTAGCAAATCTCCCTACCAAAAATTATAAATAAAGGTCCATTTTTTCGGATAGCCCCCATATAAGGGTACCCCCCAATTTTCGGTATTTTGAGGTTCTTGAGCGCGTTTTTTAACTGAATTCGCTGAAATTTGGTACTTTGAGTTCTTATTGGGTAGCAAATCTCCCTACCAAAAATTATAAATAAAGGTCCATTTTTCGGATAGCCCCGATATAAGAGTACCCCCAATTTTCGGTATTTTGGGGGTTTTGATCGCATTTTTGACCGAATTCGCTGAAATTCGGTACGTTGAGTTTTTATTGGGTAGCAAATCTCCCTACCAAAAATTATAAATAAAGGTCAATTTTTTCGGGGAGCCCCCATATAGAGGTACCCTCAATTTTCGGTATTTTCGGGTTCTTGGGCTCGTTTTATAACTGAATTCTCTGAAATTTTGTACATTGGGTTCTTATTGGGTACCAAATTACTCCACTAAAAATTATAAATATAGGTCAAGTTTTTCTGGTAGTCCCCATATAACGGTACCCCCAAATTTTTGGTATTTTGGGGGTTCTGATCGTATTTTTCGACCGAATTGACTGTAGTTTAGTACGTCTCCACTATAAATGATAAATATAGGTCAATTTTTTCTGGAAGCCCCCCATATAAGGGTACCCCCCAATTTTCGGTATTTTGAGGTTCTTGAACCAAATTCTTTTTGTACCCTTCACCACACTGTGGTACAAGGTATAATGTTTTTGTACATATGTTTGTAACATGCAAAAGGAAACGAAATAGACACATGGTTCCTTTTGAGAATGTGCATAGAAACACTTATTGTGTCGAATTAAGGACGAAATTTGGCACAGCGTAACAATTTAGGTCTAGAATGATGTGTGTTAAGATTCCTGAAAATCGGTTCAGATTTATATATAGCTCCCATATATATTTTCGTACGATTTAATGTAAATGGTGCACCAAAGACCCTATATATCATTCGATTTGCACGAAATTTGGCATAACGTACTGAATTAAGCCTAGAATGATGCCTGCTAACTTTCGAGAAAATCGGTCCAGATTTAGATATTGCTCCCATATATAGTTTCGTCCGATTTCATGTAAATGGTGCCCCAAAGTCCCTATATATCTTTCGATTTGCACGAAATTTGGCATAACGTACTTAATTGAGCCTAGAATGATGTCTGCCAAGTTTCATGAAAATCGGTCCTGATTTAGATATATCTCCCATATATAGTTTCGTCCGATTTCATGTAAATGGTGCCCCAAAGTCCCTATATATCATTCGATTTGCACGAAATTTGGTACAGCCTAATCATTTAGGTCTAGAATGATGACTGCCAAGTTTCGTGAAAATCGGTCATCATTTAGGTCTAGAATGATGTCTGCCAAGTTTCGAGAAAATCGGTCCAGATTTAGATATAGCTCCCATATATAGTTTCGTCCGATTTCATGTAAATGGTGCACCAAAGTCCCTATATATCTTTCGATTTGCACAAAATTTGGTACAGCCTAATCGTTTAGGTCTAGAATGATGTCTGCCAAGTTTCGTGAAAATCGGTCCAGATTTAGATAGATATAGCCCCTTTTATTATAGATTGATTTTAAGTAATTGACGCACCATATATATTTTCGCCCGATTTCAAGTAAATTGGGCATCAAACTCCTCATGGTAGTCAGATTGACATCAAAGTTTGCACATCGTACAAAATTTAGCATAAAATTATATAGTTGCGTTTTCTAGAAGTACAGACATAGTCCAACGGATGACCTATTTATATTTGTTTGAAGTCGATTTACACACTTTATGGACAAATCTAGGTAGATTCACATTGAGATAAATATCACATATTTTATTTCATCCACTTTCATGTTAATAGTCCTGTTTAATATACCCATAGTGGTGAAGGGTATCATATAGTCGGCCCCGTCCGACTTTACTACTTTCCTTACTGGTTTCAATAAGACTATTGCAGTTTATTTTTGAGATGGCATGTCCGCAATCATATCGAACGAGACATGTTTGTAATACATATTCGATCCATTCTATTTATACCCTTCACCACACTGTACTGTAGTACATGGGACTATGCCTTTGGGCATATGTTTGTAACATTTTGAGAATATTCATAGAATCACTTTCTGAGTCGATTTATGCATGTCCGTCCGTCTGTCCATGTTAAATTGTAAACAAAGTAAAGGTCGCATTTATGATCCGAATTGGATGAAATTTGACACAGCTCATTTGTTTGGCCCAAGGACGAACCCTATTGAAATTGGGAAAAATCGGTTCAGATATAGATATAGCTCCCATATATATTTTCGTCCGATTTAAGGTAAATGCTGTACCAAAGTAACTATATATCATTCGATTTGCACGAACTTTGGCATAGCGTACTGAATTAAGTCTAGAATGATGTGTGCAAAGTTTCGTGAAAATCGGTTATGATTTTGATATAGCTCCCATATATATTTTCATCCGATTTAAGGTAAGTGGTGCACCAGGTCCCTGGAAATCTTTTCATTTGCACGAATTTTGGTATAGCGTACTTAAGTCTAGAATGAAGTTTGCAAAGTTTCGAGAAAATCGGTTCAGATATATATATATATATATATATATATATCCGATTTTATGTAATTGGAGTACCCAAGTCTCTATATACCTTTCGATTTGCTAAGCTTCGTGAAAAGATCCATAGCTAGGCCGATTGACACATCGTACTGAAGTAATATAAATTAGTCTCTGGCAAGTTTCCCTGAAATCGGTTCAGATATAGATATATAACAAACACCCGACGTCTGTTAGGATACCTATGTAGAATATACCCAAAGGGTTGAAGGGTATCATATATTCAGCCCAGTCCGACTTTACTACTTTCCTTACTGGTTTTCTTTTAATAGGCGTGGCACCCAAACATCGAACTTCTTTTTGAATCCAGATTTGTGTAAATGGTTTAAAACCGGTCAACTTCGATAATTTCTCCGATTTTATCGACATTTTCAGAATGGATTTCTTTTTCCCCAACCCAATATAAACTTCAAAATTTTTAACATTGAGAATGCGTATTTTGGATATTTTATCATTTGAAAATCGTACTTCAGTCATTGAAAAATTTGTGTTTCTATAAATTTAAACATTTTTTCATCAAATAAAAAACGCATCATATGAACGATGTATGTTACGCTTACTTAAATTTGCTCAGATTTGAATATAATTCCGATATATAACTTGATTCGATTTAATACAAAGGACGCACAATGGTGACTACGCCTTTCCAATTGACACGCAAATTTGCGTTGGCTTCTGTGTTGAGGTTTGTTAAAGTCGGGCAAATTTTAAATATAACTTGCAACATCTTTTCAAATCACAGGAAATATACATACAATTATGCCCACGCATATAATAGAGTCTGTTAAATATTATTTATATTGATAAATGTGTATACTAGCATATGCCCGCTACATCGTTAGCGGATCTTTCCAAAACCACATTTAATTTTATAGTCATATGAATTTATGCATTTCTAGGATTAGTCATATATTTTCAATTTATTTAGAACATTTCAGATTTTAGTCACCATTTCTTTCGAACAAAGGTTTAAAAAGCGTTTATGCTCGAATCCTACTAAATCGAGTACAATTTTCTAATTGATATATTTCCCATTATTCAGTACATCGAAAGTCAGGGTAGTATATATATATATATATATTTCCAGTGGGGTTGGCAACATCATTGTAAATAAATATATGTACTATTATGGTTAACTTCTTGATGGCGCATAAAATATTTAGTAGTTTCCACACCTTTTAGAACCCATTTAATAAAAAATGTGGTACAATATTTATTTATTTACTAATTTCTAAATATTCATGCATATAATTCTATTTGAAATCGTTAAGGTATAATTTAATATTTAGTACAATGTTAGTAATTTTTTCTAAAATATTTATAATTGTAGTTTTATAATAGATACCTGAAGATGATTGTCGATAACAATCGAAATATCGAAAAACAAAATCAAAATAAAACCCTTCGTTCGCAATGATTTAATTTGTTTCATATAGTCAGACCCATCCTCTTGTCTTTTCCCTACTGATTTGTTTAGGTTGTTAAGGCGATTTCTATACCCTTTACTACACTGTGGTACATGGTATTATGTCTTTGTGCATATGTTTGTAACAGGCAAAAGTAAATGAGAATATGCATAGAATCACTTTCTGCGTCGATTTATGTATGTCTGACTTTCCGCCCGTCTTTACATATTAAATTGTGAACAAAGTGCAGGTCGCATTTTTTATACTAATGAGATGAAATTTGGCACAGATCATTTATAGGCCTTAAGGAAGAACCCTATTGAAATTGGTAAAAATCGGTTCAGATTTAGATATAGCTACAATATATTTGTTCGTCTGATTTTTAGTAAATGGTGCACCAAAGAATCAAATTTAAGCCGATTGGCACGAATTGCACAACGTACTGAAGTTAGTATAGCCAAAAGTGTGCCAAGTTTTATTGAAATCGGTTTAGATTTAGATATAGCTCCCATATATTTTTTCGTCCGATTTTTAATAAATAGTGCACCAAAGACACTAAGTTGTGCACTTCGTCGTTCTGAAGTTAGTATAGCCTAACGTGTGTCAGGTTTTGGTGATAATGCTTCAAATTAAGATATATTTCCCATACATATATTTTCTTGCGATTTTAGGTGAATGGTACAAAGTTTGTTCGATTGACATAACATTTTGCACAACGTATCTAAATATCTAAATAATATTGGTCTGGTAATTTGGATGAAATCAATATATATTTTCGTCCGATTTTATCTAAGTTTGTCTGATTGATACAACTTTTTGAATTGGGACAAAAATAACTACTGGTAAGTTTGGATGAAGACGGTTAAATTTTAGATAAAATGCCATATATATCTCCGTCCGATTTAATGTAAATGATACATCAAGTACCCAATGTTTTTCCGATTGCAACGAAAGTTTGCACACGGTATTAAATTGAGCCTAGAATATTGCGTTTTTATACCCTTCACCACACTGTGGTACTGGGTATTATGTCTTTGTACATATGTTTGTTACAGACAAAAGGAGTCGAGATAGACCCATGGTTCCTTTTGAGAATGTGCATAGAATCACTTTCTGAGTCGATTTAAGCATGTCCGTCTGTCCGCCCGTCCGTCTGTTGATGTTAAATTGTAAACAAAGTACAGGTCGCATTTATGATCCGATTTGGATGAAATTTGGAACAGCTCACTTATTTGGCCCAAGGACGAACCCTATAGAAATTGGGAAAAATCGGTTCAGATTTAGATATAGCTCCCATATATATTTTCGTCCGATTTAAGGTAAATGGTGTACAAAAGTCCCTATATATCTTTCGATTTGCACGAAATTTGGTATAACCTACTGAATTAGGTCTAGAATGATGTATGCTAAGTTTCGTGAAAATCGGTTCAGATTTAGATATAGCTCCCATACATAGTTTCGGCCGATTTTAGGTAAATGGTGCACCAAAGTCCCTGAAAATGATTTGATTTGCACGAATTTTGGCATAGCGCATTGAATTAGGTCTGGAATGACTTGTGCCAAGTTTCGTGAAAATCGGTTCAGATTTGGATATAGCTCCCATATATAGTATCGCCCGATTTTAAATAAATGGTGTAGCTAAGTCCCTATATATCTTTCGATTTGCACGAAATTTGGTATAGCCTACTGAATTAGGTCTAGAATGATGAATGCTAAGTTTCGTGAAAAGTGTTAAGTTTCCTGAAAATCGATTCAGATTTAGATATAGCTCCCATATATATCTTCGTCCGATTTAAGGTAAATGGTGTACCAAAGTCCCTATATATCTTTTGATTTGCCCGAAATTTGGCATATCGTACTTAATTAAGTCTACAATAGTGCACGTTAAGTTTCGTGAAAATCGGTTTGGATTTACATATAGCTCCTATATAAATTTTCGTCCGATTTAGGGTTGCTTCTTACAATGGACAAAATTACCAATATTTATATATGTAGAAGCTATATCAAAATCTGAACCGATTTCAATGAGAATGGCAGAGATTAACTAATATTAACTGCAGTTTATTGTACAAAATTGTGTGGCAATCGGACAAACTTTGGGTCTTTAGTGCACAAGTTACATAAAATCAGAGGAAAAAATATATAGGAGCTATATAAAAATCTGAACCGATTTTCAGGAACCTTTACACACATCACTCCAGACTCATTTCAGTACACTATGCCAAATTTTGTGCAAATCGAAATATGTATAGGGACTTTGGTAAATGGTGTACATATTTCGATTTGCATAAAATTTGGCATAGTGTACTAACATATACTCGCCCCTTCCGACTTTACTGCTTTCCTTATTGGTTTCTTTTATTAAATTAATAACGAATTATAAATTTAAAAATTTCTTAAAACAATGTTGCTTTATCTATTTTCAGTTAAAAATAAAATTATTGGATAAACAAAGCCTATGGATAATAAATGTCCTTAAATGTTTTGGTAAGTTTACGTCCGTAATAAGGTTGTAGTTGTCAATATTAAAATTGTTATATATAGTTGTAGATTTTTTATATAGTTGTATATAATTAGCAGTTTAAGATCCATATCCAACTGTACTACATATTCAAAACCATATAAAATCAGTGTTTTTTTGTCTAAAACTCTTACCCTTAAAACACATACCAGATTTACCTCTTCTAAATTTGATAATGTATCAAATTAGTATAAATGTGTGTGTGGCTTTATTAAGGACGAAACCCACGATGTAGTAACAAGTTTACGTCTTATATTTTGAAAAGTTTGAAAAACGTGTAACTGTGATTGCAGCATGTCATTAATTATTTACCATGGCAAGATGTACTAATAATTTTTCAGTTACTTTCTTTTGAAGGCATTTTTTGAGAACTTTGATTGTTACAATAAAAGAGAAAAAAAAAACAACAGCCCATTGAGGTAGGATATTAAACATGCGCCATTTGTTTGAAGTTGTGAAACATGTTATTAATAGCACCAATTAATCGAGAGAAACAATTTCTGTCTCTTTATTTCGTTAATCAATTATTTTTAACTTTTGTTTTGTACTACGACGTATTTGTTGTTGTTTTATTTTCATTGCTTCCAATTTTTTCGGATGCTACAAATTGTCAACCAACGACACAATATCTATACACCTATCTAGCAAAGGTGGATTTAATTGTGTGGAAAAACTCCCACGCATTTGCCATTGAAAGTTTAAATTTGTGGCATTGTTTCTTTTTGCGAAGTTTCGCACACACGTGTACTCTACCAGGTATGTGGATATATTCACAACGTGCAAAAATAGGTAATTTCTCCTTTTTGTGTTGCTCTGTAATCCGCTTCCACGTGTAATGGAAAACAATTTGAGTGACTTTTGATTGGCATGTAACCGTGGGATACACATTTTGTGTCAATGAAAAAAAAGAGAGAAGATGTTGTAATTTTTATAAATTGTTTTTTAATTTAGAATGCGAATTTTAAAGTCTCCAAATATTCTAGAATTTTCCTTTTTATCAAGACCAATTGACAGATTTCATTCACAAATGTTCACCGAGCTATTTAGTAATAATTTCCGATTTTTCATGTGTTTATTGACACCTTTCGTGGTTGTATCCGATTAGCAGTAAAACCTCGAATTTCCCACCCAAAAATATCCCTTAATGACTGCTCCAAACAAATCTTTCTTTCAAGAATATTTATTCATTCGAAATATTCCCCTTAAAGGTTCTTAAGCACTTCAAGCGTATACAAATTAATTAGGAAAATTTTCACACACTTTTCTCGTTTTTTTTTCTTCTGTGTTTTCTTTTCTTTTGCGGAAAAGCGAAATGTATACAGTTCAGCAAACTTTGAACTGCGGAACATATTGAGGGCATTTCAAATCCTCCCGCCATTTGAATATCGTAAATGTGCTATTTTTTATTGCTTTATTTGGGTTCAAATGGAAAACATACAGATGTGTTGTTGAGCACAAAAGTAGCTTTACTCAGAAATCTAGGTCTTTTGGTGTTCAATTGCATGCAATTGTGTGTGCGTCGGCTAAGTACAAATTTTATTCATATTAATGCATTTGCACGATTATCATTAACGTTCATTACATTCAACTTGGTTGAATAGCAGTTTTCCTTCAGAAAACAGAATTCAGCCATGACTGAATACAATTTTTCCTATAGAAAACCGAATTCAGCCATGGAAAATAGTACTCAGCCAAGCTGAATAGAAGTTTTCCTTTTGAAAACAATATTCAGCCATGAATGAATACAAATTTTCCTATGGAAAATTGTATTTAGCCATGACAGAATACAAATTTTCCTATGGAAATTGTATTTAGCCAGTCTGAATAGAAGTTTTCCTACGGAAAATTGTATTTAGCCAGGGTGAATAGAAGTTTTCCTATGGAAAATAGTATTCAGTCAGGCTGAATAGGAGTTTTCCTATGGAAAATAGTATTCAGCCAGACTGAATAGAAGTTTTCCTATGGAAAATAGTATTCAGCGAGGCTGAATAGAAGTTTTCCTATGGAAAATAGTATTCAGCCAGGCTGAATAGAAGTTTTCCTATGGAAAACTCTTTCGTTCGTTAAAAATCGACACATATATTTGTTATTTTCATTTCTGTATTTAATCCACTCTGCAGTTCAATGGTTCTGTCTGTTAGCCACTTGAGAGATTTGTCAATCATTTGCGTGTTAGCCATTCCAGTTCGTCGGTCAGTGAATGCTTATTTCCGTTCGTACAATGGAAAATTGTGTGTGAGAGTGTTGTTCGAGTGTATTCGTCTGAATAAAGACGCTTTCTCGTCCAAAGTTTTTGATATTTAGACGCAAATATTGTAAAGACATGTTCTTGGCAGTGGCTAAAATGTGGGAGATGACAATTGACTGGTGAATGAACTTTTCAAATTTTCTGTTTTGACCAAAAACAAAAACAGAGAAAAATAGAAAAACAGCGAAGAGAAAAGTTAAAACAAATGATTGACGGAACAACACCTGTTGCACAGTTTTGCTGTTTTGTGAGTGTGTATGAGGGGAGTGCGGGTGGTTCATTGTTGCTGTTGTTGTCAATGTCGAGATGATAATTTTCCTAATATTATTGTTATTTGATTGTACATGAAATCTCAACTAAAGTGTTTTGTTCTGTTGACATTTGTGGCTGCAGACATTTTCTAAATTAGAATTTATTGGAATATTAAACTTTTTTTGTTTATTGCAGATTGGTATTTGTTGACCACATTATTATATAAATTAATGAGCTTATCTGATCTACAATGTCATATTGGATGTAAAAGTCAGATAGAGAAGATATCATTTTTGATTATATTAAGAGGATGCATTCCTCCCAGTACCCTTTATTTGAAATGAGGGCCACTGACTGAGTGTAGAATAGATATGGCAAAGGGTTTTTTTTCGACATTCGAACTATAAGTATCCGAAAAGTACTAAAATGCACTAAAATTTGTACAATTTCGTAGCATGTGAATGGATAGAGCTAAAAACTTAAAATTTTTAATGGGAATTGATGTTTTTGGGGTGTAGGATTGGGGTATGTAGGAAGTTTTGGATATGTCTACTAATGTGTACTAAATGGCACTAAGTTTGGTACAATTTCAATGAAGAGTAAACTGATAGAGCTGGAATTGGGTAATAAGATTTCCATTGGATGGTAGGTAGTAATAGAAATTTTGGAATTTTGATGCAAAATGAATTTAGGTGCAACGATAGAATCCAAATGTATAATTCTGCTGTTAAGCATTTTATCTATCCAATATCAGGAATGGATTCAAGTTTAACGTTGTTAAACCTCCCTCTATATCTAAGAAGGCGGCCAGCGTAAAATTTGAATTTTCCATATTCCTTTCAATATAGCCTACCACTTCGTGCAGTGCAGATTCCACATACTTGCCCTTTATGTATGCGTGTTGTGAGTTGCTAAGAGAGGTGGTGTCTATACGACTCCCAATCTCCAGGTCGATCAGTCTTTCGATAGTCTTGAGGAGAAAGGATGATAGGCTAATGGGTCTATAGTCTTTTGGTGCAGAGTGGCTTGGTTTCCCTGCTTTGGGAATGTAAGTAACCTTTACCTCGTTCCATAGATCCGGAACATACGAGAGAGTCAAACACGCAGTATACATCTTCTCAAGGATCAGATATATACTTGGCGAGGCATATTGAAGCATCGCCGGTAGAATACCATCTGGTCCTGCTGATTTATACGGCTTGAATGTGTTGGCCGCCCATCGTATCTTATTTCTGTTAACCACCTTGCTAATGAGATCCAGATCCGGAGTGGCAAAAGGCTGAGTGTCATCACGTTTACCGTCGATGGTATCCATGTCTTTGCAACCTGGAAAATGAGTCTCTGCTTGGAGATTTAGAGTCTCAGAACCTGAGTCCGTCCACGCTCCATCCTGCTTCTTTATACTACCGATGGACTTCGGGTCCTTGGATAGTAGTTTTCGAAACCTAGCAGCGTCGTTAACTCCTTCTATCGACTCACAGAAATTTACCCACGACTTTTTCTTCGCGCGTTTTATCTCACTCTTGTATTTATTGAAACTAGCTCTATAGGAGTTCCAATCAGTGTTCCTTGTTCCACCACACTGACTGAGATTTCTTCCCGGGGTATGTGAGCGGACAGGATTCCTTATGGCAACCAAGGAGAACATCCGTTAGATTTTTCACGGCCCCGTTGAGTTCCACAGCTGTTCCTAAGTTTGTGTCAAGAGTCAGCTGGGAGTTCGTTAGCTCCGTGAATTTCCCCCAGTTTGTTCTCCTTGGATTCCGATAAGGCTGTTGTCTATCTCCGTCAAAAGAGCACTCGAAGAGAACCTTTAAATGATCCGAGAAGGAACATTCATCAGATACCCTACAATTTCTGATGACGGAGTCATCTAGATTTGAGAGGGTTAAGTCAATGATAGAGAGGACTATCTCTAACTTTAAAAGTCGTATCACTACCCCTTTTACATATGCGTAAATGCGCAGCCTATGCCGCTTCACCACTCCTCACTGGATGTGTTCAGTCGAAACCGAATCCATCCTGAATCGAAGTTCAGTTTCCCCTCACGCTCCCTGAGATACTCCTCCACTGGTGGGTCAACCGCAACTCTCGCCACCATACCATCATCCTCGTTACAGGGAGTTAGACTGACCACAGTCCAACTCGATGTAGTGAGGCTGGGGTTTTGTAGCGCCAGCATCTTCAACAGGAGCTCCTTGTCCACAGAAGGTGGGGGAACCCAGGCTGAAAGGGATTTCTGCTAGGGAGACCGCTGCGAGGTTTGCTCCTTCCCAGATTTACATACATAGTTTTAATATATATTTTTGTCCGATTTTATATTCGCAAGACATGAATTTTTTTATTGGTATATATCGATCACCCAGTTAATTTCATCTGGTTTCATGTTCTATCAACATGTTGGTATGAGCATTAACAGACAATCAACATATTATTCGGAAGGGTTTAATGTGAATCTTAGGAGCATATTTTGTATATACAAAAAGCGATATGTGGTGTCATATAGTCGGCCCTGTCGAATTTTAGGATTTTCCTTGCTAGGTTTTCTATGCTGGAATCTTTCCCAAACTTCGGAAGTGGGATCTTCTTGGGAATTTTAGTCTTCAGGACCAATGCGGGTGGCAAACAGGAAGTTTGTTAAATTCTGGATTGAAACAATTTTCTAAAAATTGACAATCAGATCAAATGTGCAAAAAAATTGAGTTATCAGCTCTCTTGGTTAACTTGTATATTTTTATTACATGCTTGAGATCCATTTTGGCGGATTTTTTATCAATCTCTTTTATCAGTCTCCTTATTCAAATTCTTCACTTCGATGTGAAATTATCAAAGAATAAAACATGGTAATTAACCAAAAGAAATCGCATATTAATAAAACAATTAACAAAATATATGTGGTATATAGATGTCGTAAACCAAAACAATACCAATAAAGGTAGAACACAGTGCTTATCATTTACAGTCTACTTCGCATCGAAATAAAAAAGATAGCAGTTTCAAACAAAAGACGAAACAAAAGTGCGTATAAGCAACACAAACGATCTCTTATTCGTAAAGCAAACATCCCAATTTTGGGTGTGAAATTTATTGGGCAGAACAATAAAAAAACGATTTTTTGCAAATAAATTGTACAACCGAAACAAGGTTAGCTCCGTTAAGCAGCCGAAGCTGTCATAAATATGCTGAATAATTAGCAATACGGTGTCAGAACGATTTGTTTAAAAATTAAGAATGAGAATAGTGTTACACGCCCCTGATTACACAAATGATTTGCTTGTTTCATTTTTTGAATGGATATAGACTCGTATATCATAAATAAAAACTCGTACTGCGGTTTATCAAAGGAGCCATATATTTGTGCTTAATTTGATATTAGAATAAATTGAAATTAGGCATTTATTTACAATGTTTTTTCCACCTTGCGTGATTGGAAATTGAAGGTGTGTGATTTTTTTTATGTGGACTTTAAAACATATGTACCCTGATAATAGTGTAGACAATTTTGTCTAAAGGTGGATTTTTGAAATCGTTATGAACTTTCAACCATAAATGCTATCTTAATGGTGACAACGGGCAGTAACGTTCTTTGAGTACAATTTTTTATATGTTTATGTATGTTACGTTTTGGGAAAATCGATTCAGATTTAGATATCGCTCCCATATATATATTCGTCCGATTTTTAGCAAATTGTGCACCAAAGAGTAGTATACCCTAACGTGTGCCAAATGTTATTGAAATAGGTTCAGATTATAAGGCTTCGTATATATTTGTGTCTAATTTTTATTAAATGGTGCTCCAAAGAATTAAAGGGTGCACTAAATAATGAAGTGGAGATTATATTTTGAACTATAATTTTAATTTTTAGTGGAAATATTTGGTACCCAATAAGAACCCATTGTACCAAATTTCAGCGAACTCGCTTGAATAGTGCGCTCAAGAACCCCAAAATTGCCAGGTACCCTTACATGGGGACTATGCCTAAACGTGGACCGATATAGCTTATCTTCGAACTTGATCTGCCTGCAGACAAAAGTCAACTCTATGCAAAATTATGGCGATCAATCCCAATTCGTTTAGAGGCTAGAGTGATTTCAAAATGCTGTTGTGTGCCAAAAACATTTACTGGTCAAAATATGAGTTTATCTCTGTTCATTATTGGTCTGTTCCCGTACTGCAAGAATCTGCTAGATTTTACTATTTTCTTCGACATCATAAAGGAAAATTCATTATCGTAGTAAAAAGTAGTAGATTCTTGCCGTACGGGAACAGACCATATGTTGTGACTGATATATTTTTTGATTAAATATATTCTGTGCAACTCGAACAATCGATTTGACATAACAAATGCCAATATTATCGAATAATGGGAAGTGGGTCAATATTCATGGTATAATAATAGAAGGTAACAGCAAGTGGGTACAAAAAAACCACATGGAAATTTGTTGTTGTAAGTTCTACTAGTGTCAACTCATTTGACAGAAAAATGTAAACAAACAAACAAATTATTATCAACTTATTTTTATTTTGAAAATGAAATATTTTCTAATCCTCAAAATAAAAATTGAAAAACATGAATGAAAATCTTTCAAATTTATATTTCTATCGCTTCCACATCTTTCCTATAATTGAGCCATTGCCACATATATGTGTAACACATATGAAAATGCTGGGAATAGCGAGTTATTCCTTGAAGAAAGATTTGCTTCCTGAAACTTTCCCAGCAGGCAGATTGAGTAAATTGAATACGGGAGCACATTTAATAAAGAACAATTTCAAATTGCATGTGTTCCCAATTTTCCTGTTGGGTGATTTTTAAAAACATAATTTGTCAAATTCATATTGACACTAGTATTACGTTGGAATCAAATCAGCTGGGATTTGCTGTTACCTTTTATAATTGTACCATGGTCAATATTGAACATTTTCGGTAATAATATTTGATACCCATTAAGAACTAAAGGTATCAAATTACAGCCAATTCGTTTGAAAAACGCGTAAAAAATCCCTATAATAAAGAATATTTGGCGGTACATTTATATGGGGAGCTACACAAAAACGTATACCGATGTACTCCATTTGCAATAGCAACCATCCTAGACGTAATTGCAATACCGGTGCAAATTTTCAAGGTTCAATTTCAAATATTACGATATATATCTTGATTTCAACAGAAGGACAGACAGGTAGGAGGACAAGCATAAAACATATAAAACATAGTTTTGGGTTAATTGGTCTGTCGTTGCAAACTGTTCATAATATTGACCTCCAAACTTTATTTTGGTGGAAGCTGTGTCTACTTTAATGTAAAAAAATGTGTAAAAACAGGTTGAGGCGAACCAGTTTTTTATGTTCTCTATCGATTTGTGACAAAGCCACTCATTTCACGGTATTCGTGTCAAAGTAAAACTAGAAGCTAACAAAATGGGGACTACGCCTCTTATGTATCATTTTTCAAAATTGTAACTGCATCTAACTTTAAGTGATGCTGACATTTGAAGCACGATTTTGAGTGTTTTTTTTTAATTTTACTTCTAGCTTTAATACGCAAACAGGAATTTCTAAAAATCGATTATAAGATTATTGTAGTCGAGAATCTGCGTAATTTGATATGTATTTTGTGTATGTAGTATGCCCAGCTTTAGAGTAATACTCATCCGATGGTGAACATTTTGTGCGATCAAATTTCTAAAAAACCTATTTTTCGGGCCAAATTTTTACATCTGTCAACTGAATGATATGGGTACCCGCGATCAATAAAGTTTTTTACGTTTCGGATGATATAAAATCTTATTCGTGAAAATCCATCTACTAGAACGGCGGGAACTGGCCTTCCAAAAACTCGAAATTTGGCAAAAATTGTTTTTGAAAATATCGCGGATTTATTTCCGTTTTCTGTGGTTCATTTCCGATAACCTCGATAACTTTTGCGCGCATCAACCAAAAATTTGATCGCGAACGGTTGCTGATTTTTTGAAAATGGAATATTAAAAAATTGACAATATTGCCCATATACTTTATGGGGTCTAAAGTAAATATTTTGATGTGTTGCAAACGAAAAGATACCTTACGGTGGAGGGTATAAAACATTTGTTTGACAACCTACTTTGACAGTGTTGAACTACAGTCCCACACTTTATAATAGTTTAATTGGTTGAGTCTGTTGTAATCGGGCTAACTTCAAGTACGAAGACGAGCTGTGTAGACCCCGTGGACCGATACCCGATTGAAGGCAACTGTTCCACACCACCAAAAATTATCAACATCTATCCACGTTTTTGGGGGGTTTTCGGGTTTTGAGATTTTTAATTAAAAATTTTTAATATTTCTGATATAAAGAAGATATTCAATTTTTTTGTCCAAAAACACAATAGCTTCTCATGTAGTTTCCGAAATTACGGAACCATTTGAGGCGCATGAAATAATTTTTTATTGTCCCTTCACCACACTGTAGTACGTGGTATTATATCTTTGTGCATATGTTTGTAACAGGCAAAAGGAAAGGAGATAGACCCATAGTTCCTTTTGAGAATATGCATAGAATCACTTTCTGAGTCGATTTATGTATGTCCGTCCGTTCGTTCGTCTGTTGGTGTTAAATTGTAAACAAAGTATAGGTCGCATTTATAATCCGATTTGGATGAAATTTGGCACAGCTAATTTGTTTGGCCCAAGGACGAACGCTATTGAAACTGGGAAATGTCGGTTCAGATTTAGATATAGCTCCCATATATATTTTCGTACGATTTAATGTAAATGGTGCGCCAAAGTCCCTATATATCGATTTGCACGAAATTTGGCATAACGTAGTGAATTGAGCCTAGAATGACGTCTGCCAAGTTTCGAGAAAATCGGTTCCGATTTAGATATAGCTCCCATATATAGTTTCGTCCGATTTCATGTAAATGGTGCACCAAAGTCTCTATATATCTTTCGATTCACACGAAATTTGGCATAACGTACTGAATAAAGCCTAGAGTGATGTCTGCCAAGTTTCGTGAAAATCGGTCCCGATTTAGATATTGCTCCCATATATAGATTCTTCCGATTTCATGTAAATGGTGCACCAAAGTCCACATATATCTTTAGATTTGCATGAAATGTGGCATAGCGTACTGAATTGATGCTGGAATGATGTGTGCTGAGTTTCGTGAAAATCGGTTCAGATCTACATATATATATATATATATATATTCGCCCAATTTAATGTAAATAATGTATCAAAGTTCTTATGTTGCATGGCGTACTAAATTTAATCCAGAATGATGTGTGCCAAGTTTCGAGAAAATCGGTTAAGATTTGGATATAGCTCCCTTATATTATATATTGATTTTATGTAATTGACGCACCAAGGAACCAATATATGTTTGATAGGAACAAAACGTACTGAAATTAGTATAACATATCCTGTGACAAGTTCCGTTGTAATCGTTTCATATTTGGATATAGCTTCCATATATATTTTCGACCGATTATAAGTAAATTGTGCATTAAACTCCTCATGTTTGTCAGATTGACATCAAATTTTGCACAACGTACAAAATTGAGCATAGAATAACGTAGAAGTACAGACATAGCCAACGGATGACCTAATTGATATTTGTTTGAAGTCGATTTACATACTTTTGTCCCATTGTAACAAACGAATGACATGTTTATGGGAGATCTAGGTCGATCCCATTTAGATAAATATCACAATTTCATCCAATTTCATGATAATAGTCCTGTTTAATATACCCATAGTGGTGAAGGGTATCATATAGTCGGCCCCGTCCGACTTTACTACTTTCCTTAGTGGTTATATATTAAATTAGATGAACCGTATTATGGTTGCAAATAAAGATTTCATGCATATATATTTTTTAACATTTCCTATAGCTTATCACAATCAGTATAGCTATTGTGGAGGGTATAAGTGTTCGGTCTGGCTGACATTAAAGCTTTTTTCTCTTCATATAGTTTAAAAATACTCCTCTTTGCAAAAAATAAATCTAAATACTTTGATAGGGAAGCATTTGTTGCTCACCGCCAGTCACTAGATCGTTTCTATTATTAAATGATAAATTTCTTGGAATTCCATGTAGGATTCTAGAAGCACCTCAAACACATTCCAATATTTTATTTTTATATGTTAACATGTTTCTCCAATTGTCAATAATATATATCATTGACGTCATTACTATTTCTACCGATAACTTCTCAATAATAATATAACAATTAATAAATATTATTTGTTGTCTACAATTTTAATTAACTCCTTGATCAATGGAAAATAATTCCGATTAACTGAACGGACATAACAACTCCCCCTACCGAGTACTCCCCCACTAGTCCTTGATTATGAAATATTCCATATTTTTGGCAATTTTGCCGTTTCCTTAGAAAACATAAATACTTTGTTATTTTCCATACAAGAAATAATATGGCCTTCATTAGTGGTCATTAGGAGGACACAGTTGGTGGGCAGAGACTTCAACTGTGGGACATCATTAACGAAGATCATAGAAATTGAGGACATGAAATTGATTTGTTGCTATTTTTCCTCCATGTTGGCAAGAATTTATTAAGAGTTGAAAATAATTGACGAGATACGAGGATGGTTAAGAAGGAATGGTATGGTAACCATTTATAAATAAGTATTTCTACAATGTGGAATGTCTATGTACGATTTCTCCTCAAACTGTTGGCTGTTTCCTTCAAATTATCGAATTTCTTAACAATGGGTGTCTCTGGTTGGAGTTCATGTGGTTTTCCTAATACCCTCTTTTTTTGTGCTATACACAACATATTTGCCCCCTTGTCTTTGAGAGAACAGTCAAATATATTAATAATATTTTGTTAATAATAAAAGAAACGATATAGGAAAATTCCCAGTAATGAGATATATTGTAGTAAAATATTTTATGACTCTGCTGTCAACAACATCGTTCAAGTAAAATTTTTATAGCCAAGAAATTATTTTGGTTTGAATGAATTAACTTCATTCTTTTAGCGAAGTGGTGAACATGGTAAGAGGTGGGCTGTGATAGTTAAATAAAACTACTTGCTGACTAGAACAAACAATATTTGGTCTTTGTCGTCCATATACTCGTAAGGTATTATTGTATTGTAAAATCAGCTGTGTAATCAATTTTCGACATGTCTTAATTAAATATTTAATATTCCCAGCAATATTTCAAATATTATTTATTATGAACATTAAAAGAAATTTCATTTAAGGCAGAAACCGATCGTAATATTTTGAGGTTATTGTCCGCACTTTGACTACATTGTAAATAACTGAAAAGAGTTTCATCACTGTGTTAAAATATGTATAGTATGAAACTTAATGCTAATATTTTACACAGCGACACAGCCTATTTTGTAATATAACACATTCTTTGTATTCGTGGCAATTTCTGAATACTTCGTCGCTATATATAATATTGACATTTTACTCAAATTCATAGATTTTTCCAAACTGTCGGATACATTGATCTTTTTGGCCATAGAATTAATAAAATAAGAAGTGAAAAAGCGTAAAGTTCGGCCGGGCCGAACTTTGCATACCCTCCACCCTAGATATACTGACAGGTACTTGAAATGAAAATATAGGGAACATACCAAAAATGGACATATACCGACATTTCTACAATCCGATTATGTAAACAATATAGTTCACATATAGTTCATTATCGAACCGTACGTTCTAGTTTTTTATCTCGATATCCTTCGCAGGTGAAATGATTACAACAGAGTGTTAGAACCAAACCCAAAACCCGGAAAAATCAGATAATTATATTAATATAAAAAATGGGGTTATATGGGGACTACGCATAAAAGGGGTTGACTATTAATAATTTTTGGTAGGGAGATTTGTTTCCATATACGGCTACAAAATACCAAATTTCAGTGATTTCGGTTGAAAAACGCGCTCAAGATCCTCCAAAACGCCGAAAATTCTGGTAGCCCCCAGAAAAAATGAACTTACCAGAAAAAATGAACTTATATTTATAATTTTTAGTGGAGGTATTTCGTACCCAATAAGAACCCAATATACCAAATTTCAGCGAATTCGGTTGAAAAATGGGCTAAAGAACCCCAAAATACCGAAATTTGGGGGTACCCTTATATGGGAGCTACCAGAAAAAATGGACCTATATTTATAGTTTTTAGTGGAGATATTTGGTACCCAATAAGAACCCAATGTACCAAATTTCAGCGAATTCGGTTGAAAAACGCGCTCAAGAACCCCAAAATACCGAAAATTGGGGGTACACTTATATGGGGGGCTACCAAAAAAATGGACCTATATTCATAATTTTTTGTGGAGTGATTTGGAACCTATACTCAAAGTACTAAATTACAGCCAATTCAGTGGAAAAATACGACCAAAATCCCCAAAATACTGAAAATTAAGAGGTACCGTTATATGGGGGCTACCAGAAAAAGTGGGCCTGTATTTTTGTGGCAGCATTTAGTACCCAATAAGAACCCAATGTTTCAAATTTCAGCGAATTCGGTTGAAAACGCGCTCAAGAACCCCAAAATACCGAAAATTTGGGGGTACCCTTATATGGGAGCTATGCCTAAACGTGGACCGATATATCCCATCTCCGAACTTGACCTGCCTGCAGACAAAAGACAACCCTATGCAAAATTTCAACACCCCATCTAAATTCCTTCGGAAGATAGCTTGATTACAACATACGGACGGACATGGCTAGATCGTCTTAGAATTTTACCCTGATCAAGAATATATATACTTTATAGGGTCGGAAATAAATATTCCGGTGAGTTACAAACAGAATGACAAAATTAATATACCGTCCATACTACGGTGGAGGGTATAAAAATCGGAAATATCCATAAATCCTTAGAAGCAAAAAGGGCCTTAACTCAGGCGGCCGAACTGTTTATTTTCTCCACCAAAAGGATCGATTGAGACTATTATGCTTAAACCTTCAAAATACTGAAAATAGGGTGGTACTACAATATGAAAACTATGTGAAAATCTTGACCAAACGCTATATATTTTTGGTAAGATTTACTTTTACCCTTTCAATCAAAAGTATCATATTATAGTAAATTCCGAATAATGACTATACCGCTCTCTGGTTGCTACCCCGAAACATGGAAAAAATACTGATCACTTTTGATTGGGAGATTTTCTGTCAAATGAGAATACGAAATATATGTGCTTAAAGTCATCAAAATACCGAAAAATGGAGGTAACGCTCTATGGAGGCTATCCCTAAATATGGATCCTTATTAATAATATTTGGAGGGGATATTTATCACCAAATAAGTGCTAAGAATGGACCAATATTGATCATTTGTAGTAGAACGATTTTTTACCCATGGAGAACACAAAATACCAAATTACAGACTGGCCTGGATAAATCGACACAGAAATTTATTCTGATTAAGAATAATCAGACGAATATTTCGACGTGCTGTGAAGGGTATAAACAAATTTCTTTTAATAAATTTTTAGCACTTTCTAGCATTGAAAAATAAGTTACAGTTCTTAGGTTGGTTTCATCCGATTTTATGTGAATGATGCCAATAATTGTCCGATTGAACGGCATACTGAATTATGTCCAGATTGATATATGCGACGTTTTGCTGATATCGATTCACGATTTAGTTATAGCTCTCATATATAGTTTTATGTGAATGATGCACCAAACTCCCAATATTTGTCCGATTGGTTCAAAATTTAGCACTGCGTACCGAATTATGTCCAGATTGATGCATACGAAGTTTTTTTTTTAAATCGGTTCAAATTTAGATATAGCTCCCATATATTGTTTCCCATATTTGTCCTATTGAGACAAAATTTTTCACAGCGTACTGAATTAGGGCCAGAATGATGTGTGCGAAGTTTTATTGTAATCGGTTCAGATTTATATATAGCTCCCATATATAGTGTAGGTTAGGTTAGGGATGTAAGGTTGTTAGTAAAAACCGTTCACTAGGAGACAATTGTCCATTGTGATCATCTTTGATACCTGAAAAGAAGAGAGAATGGAATGGAGAAAATAGTTGGAGTAGGATAGTCTAGAAGATGTTTTTTTTTAGCCATGCCAGATTTTTTGATAAAGTCTAGGATCTGATTGGGGTCTATTTTGGAGAAGAAAGCTAGATTATCAATTTCATATCTTTGAAACTGTTTGTGTCTTCTGCCACTCAGCGATGGGCATCTACAGAGGATATGTTCAATTGTTTCTAGCTCACATAGACGACAGTAATCCTCTCCGTTGGAGTCCCATTTCGAAGTGAGGGATCTAATCTTGCAGTGACCTGTTATGATCCTAACAATGATTTTGATCTCTCTCTCCTATTATGTGACAACCGCGAAGAAGTTCTTCGGCGAGAGAATTCAGGCCAGATAGATTTTGAGATTCTGCAACCAGGTTCTCTCGACCATCTGATGCCGGTTACCTCGCCGTAGAACAAACGGATTTTGCCAATGAAATAACCAATGGGTGGTTGCACTGATCTCTTAATCGAATATCTATCTATCTCTCTAATGATGATATGTCTGTTTTATCTACAGGATATTGTATATATTAGCATATCTTGTATGTATCCAAAGTGGTGAAGGGTATAATAGAGTCTGCCCCGCCCGACTTTTGAACTTTCCTTACTGGTTAATCCTGATTTTTATACACTCAGTCTTATAGCCACATAGTTTGTAATCCCCATGTTTCTTTGGACCAAATCCATTTGAGGCAATTTGGAATCGATTTACAGTTGTCGTCTGTATGCCTTTTGCGGACGATAAATCACGAAGGGAGCAGCAGATTTTATCCAACCTTTGCTCATCCCTATATTTTTTCCAGAGTTAAATTATGTTTGACCAGTAAGGAAAGTAGTAAAGTCGGACTGGGCCCACTATATGATACCCTTCACCACTTTGAGTATATTTTACATATGTATCCTAACAGACGACGCGTTTTGTTATAAATCTATGTCTGAACCGATTTCAGGGAAACTTTCAGAGACTAATTTATATAACATCAGTACATTGTGTCAATCGGCCTAGCTATGGATCTTTTCACGAAGCTTAGCAACATCATTCTAGACTTAATTCAGTACCCCATTACCAAAATTCGTGCAAATCGAAAGATGTATAGGGTCTTTGGTGCACCAATTACCTTAAATCGGATGAAAATACATATGGGAGCCATATCTAAACCTGAACCGATTTTCACGAAACTTGGCAGACATCATTCTCGATCTTATTCATAACTCTGTGCCAAATTTCATGCACATCAAAAGATTTACAGAGACTTTAGTGGACTATTTACCTAAAATCGGGCGAAGCTATATATGGGAGCTATATCTAAATCTGAACCGATTTTCACGAAACTTTTCACACATCATTCTATACTTAATTTTGTACGATGTGCCAAATTTCGGGCAAATCGAAAGATATATAGGGACTTTGGTACATAATTAACCTTAAATCGAACGAAGATATATATGGGAGCTATATCTAAATCTGAACCGATTTTCACGAAACTTGGCAAACATCATTCTAGACCTTATTTATTACGCTGTGCCAAATTTCGTGCAAGATTTCCAAGGACTTTAGTGGACTATTTACCTAAAATCGGGCGAAGCTATATATGGTCATTCTAGACTTAATTTAGTACGTTGTGCCAAATTTCGTGCAAATCGAAATATATATAGGGACTTTGGTACACCATTTACCATAAACCGGACGAAGATATATATGTGGGGCCAGCAACGTACACAGGATTTCATTTCGGGGGGGGGGCCCGGCAGTACAAAATGAAAAAATTCGCTGTTGCAAACATAAATTTACTGTGAAAAAAATTCATTTCGGGGGGGGGGGGGGGGGGGGGGGGGGGGGGGCCCCCCAGGGCCGCCCCCTGCGTACGTCCCTGTGTGGGGCCATATCTAAATCTGAACCGATTTTCGCGAAACTTTGCACACATCATTCTAGACATTATTCATTACGCTGTGCCAAATTTCGTACAAATCGAAAGGTATATATGGATTTTGCTGCACCATTTACCTTAAATCGGACGAAAATATATATGGGAGCTATATCTAAATCTGAACCAATTTCAATAGGGTTCGTCCTTGGGCCAAACAAATGAGCTATGCCAAATTTCATCCAATTCGGATCATAAATGCGACCTGTCCGGTCCACTCCTTCTGGAACCTCCCTCACAAAAAAGTCAACAATTTGCGGAAAATAATTCTATGACACTAAAAAAATAATTCTATGAAAAAAACAGAATTTTGAACGAAGACTGTCTAACGTTGGATGATGGGAGTTATCGGCTCACTCCTTCTAGAACCTCACCAACAAAGGGACAATATTTTCAAAACTTGCAAATCTCATCTAAACGTTTCACATTGTAATATTACCGTATTACCAAGCCTAGATCAAGTCGCACTCTTTCTGGTACCTCCCCTACAGAGTGTCACACTTTCCAATATATATAAATGCAACTCGGCCGTAGGCTGTGGATATATATCTGTCGACAAGATCGTTTGAAAGTTATTTACTTGCTAATTTTTTAATTGACGTTTCTTTGGATTTTGTAGACATTTGTTAATAAGAGATTTCTTTGCAAAATTTATCTATATTTACCCATGATTAATCAAATAATTTCAATACACAATATAAAAACCATTTTGCTATCATTAAAATCAACAACTTTATCTTGTGGAACTACGACCAGAATGTATAATAATCCAAATGAAAATCACATTTGAGCCACATATGTCTGTTGGAGTGTGTAAAACAATTGTCCTATTTACACATAACTGCAATGACAATTTGTGTTAGTGTTAGTGTTTTTTTTGTAAATCTAATATTATTTGCCAACAAATAAAAACCGACGAGAATTAAGCTAACTGACATCCTAAACGAGTTTAGGAAAAATGTCACTTTAGCACAATGCCTCTATTGGCCAATGTGTGTTCTGTTGTGAACTTTGGTCAAACAGCAAAAGAAAACGTTTGTCTTGCCACTGAGCACTGAGTTCAGCTGGTCTGTAAGAAACTCGCAAAGACGAAGCAGAATAATAATGAAATCAATAAAATTTGACCCCAAAAATAATTTGTAAATCTTCTGGCCTTGACTTTAGCGTGGAAATGAAAATAAAATTATTATGTGTACTTGAGTGTTGGTCGCTGTGCACCATATTCTCGTATGTAGGTTCTCTCGTTCGTGTTGTGTGTTGCCTAGCCATCCCTTCGATCCTCTTGTCGGTGTTGCATCCGTTCCGCTCCGTTGTATTTGTTTAGCAGTTTAACATTCCGCCAGAATTTATGAGCGAGAGCGTTTTTTTTGTATTTGTTTTGCCAAAAATAATTATCAGTCTATTGGTGAAAGTGTTCTGGTGCCATTTTATGTGCATTGACACTTTTTTCTGTGTCTCTGTGTGTGTGTGGTGTGTTTGTTTTGGACAACAATTTTGGTCCAATGCCAAAATTTCTGGCTGAGGCAATGAAGGCAAGTTCTGTGTCTGAGGCTATGTGAGAATCTTTCTTATAGATTCTCACATAGCCTCAGACACATATAATGTCATTGTTAAGTAAATGAAGGCACTTTTTGTTTGCTTTTACAATCACACAAATATTTACAAGGTTTGTTGTTTTTTTGTTAGTTTGGAAGCCAGTCACTATTTCTTCCGGAACAAAGAAAATAGATAGAGGAGATTAGATTGGTTTAAACAGGACAAAACTGTTGGACGAATTCCTAGGCTAATAGGAAATTTATTTGTAATTTATATAAGGCCTTCGAAGCTAGGAAAATGTTAGGTTTTAGGGAGAGATAATCGGTCATACTTTTGTTGAGACAGACGTGAAGTGGAAGTCCGTAATTGGGTAGAACCAGACTATTTTAATTCAGACCATAATTATACATTGTCAAAATTTCACAAAACGGTAGGCAAAGCCGAATATCCGACGGCATAGGACACGTAAATAATCTCTAAATTTAACGGTTCATCACAGATACTACGTTTGTCCGACTGGCACAAAATTTTCCATAGCGTACTGAATTGAAATGTGGGTCAAGTTTGCTTTAAAGCTGTTTGAATTTGGATATAGTTGTAAGATATCTATACTTATACTGACTGACTTAACGATTCATCAATGCCCAGACGAAACGGGTGAAGCTAGAATATTGAGGGTGAGGATCAATCTTGGTCCAAAGGTGCCAACTAAGGCAGGGTTTTTGAAAATACGTACTAGAACGGAACAAAATTTACTAAATATGGTACCATTTGAAATGAGGGTAGTGTAGAATAGATGCAGCAAAGGGGTTTTTGGACATTCGAACTATAACTATCGACAATTTCGTAGAATGTGAATGGAGTGAGCTAAAAACTTGAAATTTGGAATTCGAACTCAGATTAGGAGGAGGGTCGACATAAGAAGCTGGTTTTGAAAGCGTGTAGTCATGTATACCAAAAGTACAAAACTGTACTAAATTTGGTACAATTTTTAAATCACCATCGGAGTGTAGGATAGCGATATGTAGGTGGTTTTGGATATTTTTTTACTTATGTGTACGAAAAGTACAATATGGTACTATATTTGGTACAATTTGGATTTATGTGAACCGGTAGAGCTGGAGCACTGAAATTTGGAAATAATATTACTACTGCATGGTAAAATTTAGGTATGTTGGTAGTCTGGGAAATTCGTACTTATGGGTACTAAATTTAGTACAATTTGAATTTTAGGTGAACCAATAGAGCTGGAATCCTGAAATGTTAAGTTAGGATCACTGTTTTGGAAATTTCTACTAATGTGTACTAAATGGTACTAAAATTGGTACAATTTGGATTTAGCTTAACCGATATAGCTAGAATCCTGAAAATTGGAAATAAGATTATTGCTGGTGTAGGATTGGGGTATGGATGTAGTTTTGGAAATTTGTACTTATATGTACGAAAAGTTCTAAACATTATACAATTTGGATCTAGGTGAACGGATAGAGCTGGAACACTAATTTTTTGGAATTAATTTTACTGTTGGAGTGTACAATTTAGGTATGTAAATAGTTTTGGAAATTCGTACTTAGATGTACTAAATCGTACTAGATTTGGTACTTTTTGGATTTAGGGTATACCGATTAGGATAGAGCTGGAATCCTGAAATGTGGAATAAAACTTACTATTGTATTGTAGGATTGTAGTGTAGTTTTGGAAATTTGTACTTATGGTTACCAAATGGTACTAAATATGATACAATTGGATTAAGGTGAACGAACAGAGCTGGAATTCGGAAATTTTGGAATTAAGATTACTTTTGGAGTGTAGAATTGTGTTATGTGTGTAGTTTTGGAAATAAGTACTTCCGTATTATTAGAAATATTGGTTCTAGACCCACCTCTAAGTATACCGATCGTCATATCTTGACTAGCTGAGTCAATCTAGACATGTGTGTCTGTCCGATACAGGCCACAGTTATGGACCAATCTTCACGAAATTTTGCATGTAGGATGGGTTTTGGCCAATGAAGACCCCTATTGGAAAAGATCGGTTAATATTTAGGGGATAAAATGGACCAAAAACTTTATTTTTGCCGGTTTTTCTGGTCGCTTCAGAGGCCGCAATTATGGCCCAATCACCGCGAATTTTTGCATGGAGAAGGGGATCGGGCCAGAGAATAAGCATGCATGTTTTGATAAAGATCGGTCAATATTTAGCGGGTCAAATAGACCCTGACTTTTGTGTGAAAAATTACAAAATTTATATTCTATAGCGTATATATTTACCACTGAAGAACAAAGACCCAAGAAGTTGATAGCATATCCAAGAGGAGTGGTTGACCTTTGAATTGATACCATTTATATGGTCGTATGTACTCAGATGTGGGAGTTACACTTAAATATTTACCGGTGCTTACGTACTGAGATATTATTTAGTAAACCATTACCACACTGGAAGGCGGAAATATAGCGTAGATAACTTTTAAATGTTCGCAGATAACTTTTAAATGAGGTTTCAGTTATGATCAAGGACAACGCCTATAATTTTCGATGATTTTTGTGACCCTTGCGGATTCCAATCAAGCGTTATTCTGTTTTCTATGGAAATTTGTTACATTTAATCAGCTTTTGTTTGTTCCACAGGTCTATGTTAACCATGGTGGTGGCTCAAAATATTCGCCCTTCTACCTTTGGCGAATTTTTCCTTCCGGAATTTTCATATACTCACCAAAATCTTTCATTCCCAATAGGAATTTTCCACCCCCCAGACCATGACCACGATTTTGTCGCACCGTGTTATAGATCCAACTGAAGATGAAACGTGCGGGAGCTGTTTAAATCCGTGTTGCCAAAATACAATAGCACAAAAATCACCCCTTAATATAAAGAAAGGCCATGTCACATTTATGATCCGAAGTAGATGAAATTTAGCAAATCCTGTTTATTTGAACCAAGACGACGCATGTAAGATCCGGCACATCTTATATATTTAGCCTTATTGAAATTTGTGGCAATCAGTTCAGATTTAGATATAGCGCTCATACATAATTTTTTACAGTTCCACGATAGTGAACCACAGACCCACCATGTATCTCCAGATTTAAATATAGCTTCCTTATATTTTTTGTCCGTATTTATGCAAATTGCTGGACCATATATTTAATAGTATTTTTTCACACAAAAGTCTCAGTCGGTTTGACCTCCTAATTTTCTTCATTTTACACATGACTCAAAATGCCAAAATTTCGGTGCCGATGATTTATTTATTACAGTTTTTCCAAATTGAAATAAATTAGTAACAATTTTGATTAATTAAAGTTAATTACTATCTGCTAGAAACTTAAGTTAATCACATTTGCCAGAACTCTCGCTTAGCAGATTAAGAGTAATTTGTGTCGCAAATCTCAAAATTTGTTTACCGCAATGGAAATATTCCATTGTTTTAATTAATTCAGCTTAGCCAAATTTTTCCTTTAGCAAAAATGTTGCTCTTGTTTGTGTTTCATTCTTTTTTTTTGACACAACAAAGGTCATGACACTGTTTGACATTTGTCGAAAAATACAGAAACAATACGAAATCATGTATATGCAAATTGAAATATTTTTTTGGGAATTTATTTTTAATTATAAAATTACAATAACAATGGAGGTCAAGATACTGAAACTATAGTTCAAATGTGTTCCTGTTTGTATAAACTATATTGAAAGATTACATAATTTAAAAGTTTGCGATTAGGGAGGGATTCAAAACCTAATCTAATGATATTATAAACTTTGATACTGTGATTACTCTATACTTCCAAAATAATGGTGGGAAATTTCTTTGGGGAATAAAGGCCCTTGACGAATATATTAGGTTGGAAAAAAAGAAATCCATTTTTTCCGCAGATGGCGGTACTGATAGATTTCTCGTAAAGTATCGACCAAACAATTTCAGATTTATGCTCGTTGGAAGGGTGACATTTGACACTAAAAAATAATAATGTTTTTTGTTTTGGTGCATTCAGTTTTGAGTTACAGGGTGTTAAAAATGGAAGTGAACAGAGAGAACATTTGGTATATTTTACAGTTTTTCTTTGATAAAGGCGAAAATGCAAGCCAAGCGGCTAAAATTGTGAATGGGGTTTTTGGTTTCGATACTGTAACAGCCAATTATAAGCAAATTTTGGTTTCGTGGATTCCGGTCAAGAATTTTAGATGTTAAATATGCATCTCGCACAGGTAGGCCGGTCGTCGAAAATGTCTATAAAATCGGAGAAATGATCGAAGTTGACCGGCATGTTAACAGTCGTAACATCGCCCAGGAGCTAAAAATCGACCATTTACAAAGAAAAAATAATGGATTTTTTTCCCAGATGGTTCCTTTTGAGAATACGCATAGAATCTCTTTTTGTGTCGATTTATGAATGTCCGTCCGTCTGTGGATGTTAAATTGTAAACAAAGTACAGGTCGCATTTATGATCCGAATTGGATGAAATTTGGCATATGTTACATATTTGGCCCAAGGACGAACCCTATTGAAATTGGGAAAAATCGGTTCAGATTTAGATGTGGCCCCCATATATGTTTTCGTCTGATTTAAGGTAAATGGTGAACCAAAGTCCATATATATCTTTCGATTTCCACGAAATTTGGCATAGCGTAATGAATTAGGTCTAGAATGATGTGTGTTAAGTTTCGTGAAAATCGGTTCAAATTTAGATATAGCTCCCATATATATTTTCGTCCGATTTAAGGTAAATGGTGCACCAAAGTCCCTAAGTATCTTTCGATTTGCACGAAATTTGGCACAGAATAATGAATTGGGTCTAGAATGATGTGTGTTAAGTTTCCTGAAAATCGGTTTAGATTTAGATATAGCTCCCATATATATTTTCGTCCGATTTAATTAAAATGGTGTACCAAAGTCCCTATATATATTTCGATTTGCACGAAATTTTGTATAGTGTACTGAATTAAGTCTAGAATTATATGTGCTAAGTTTCGTGAAAATCGGTTTAGATTTAGTTATACCTCCAATATAAAGTTTTGTCCGATTTTATGGAAACGGTGCACCAAAGTCCCTATTTATCTTTCGATTTGCACGAAATTTGGCGGAATGAGGTCCAGAATGATGTGTGCTAAGTTTTGTGAAAAACGGTTCAGATTTATATATAGCTCCCATATATAGTTACGTCCGATTTTATTTAAATTGAGCACCATACTGCCAATGTTTGTCCGATTGAGACAAAATTTTGCACAGCGTACTGAATTAGGTCCAAATTGATGTATACGGAGTTTTTTGTGCTCGGTTCAGAATTGGTTATAGATCCCATACATAGTTTCGTCCCATTTTATGTAAACTGCCTGGAGACCCTACAATCTCTAGCAAAAAATACATCACCCTATAACTTAATCTATGGTCAATTAGTCCTTCGGGGTTCTCAATCTACTCGTTAAGGTATTCTCATCCCCAAAAGGGTGTGTTATAAGCCATAACACATAGAAGAGGTTGATTTCACATACATATATATTTAAGAAATAATTTATATGACATTAGGCATCCGTACAAAATTTTGGGATGTGTTTTATTTTTAACGTCATAAAGGGACTAATTATGACGTTAAGAATGAAACACATCCCAAAATTTCGTACGAATGAATAATAAATGCATATGCTACAAATCCTTGTATGTATGTGACACATCTACTAATGAAGTTATAATTTGGGTACAACGGCGTAAATGCCCAAGTTCCATTTGGAGTTTTGCCAAACCGAAGTTGAACATTTTCTGAAATTTACCAAAACAAATTGTCATTTTTCACTGTCCACTGCAGCATTTTCAAGTGAAAATCGATTAATGACCCCTACAATACCCACAAACAGGAAAATACAACTTTAGGCAATGAATGGTGTGTGTGTGGTAATGTTTACAAACATAACCTACATGGTTTGCACGTGCAAAAAAAAAAAAAGAAAGAAAACTTTTTATGGTTCGTAAATAATAATTATTCTCCACGGAAAACCACAACATTTCAATGAACTTTGTACCCATACAACAATCCATCCATTTATTCTATTCTATAAAAGTTTATGGATTTATAATCACTTTTTAATTTATAATTTTATTCTCATAATGTGTCGGAATAATGATGATCCATATGTGTTCAGTATATAAGAAAAAAAACTGCCAATTTCATTTCGTCTTATAAATGTTTATCACAGTCTATTTTATATGAACGAAAAAGAGGAGGAAAAATACATTTTGTACTAAATTACTTTACAAATTATGGAAATAAATTTTTGAAATATAATTTTGAATTCACGTTTTTTTTTTTTTGTATTTCCATACCCAAACGTGTGTGCCAGTTCTCCTTTGTTTATATGAGGGAGTGGGCATATCAAGCGTTTAGAATAAATTTGACTTATATCAATAAAATTGAAAATTTTAGTAATTCGAAATTAGCATGTGTTGTTTAATGTAACATAAAAATTATAATTCGATTATGGACAGACATGTAACGATGTTTGTAATTTATGGAACCGATAGCGTAACAAATGCTAGAAATGTAGAAAATATATTAACTTATGTTAGGTCATTTTAACTCGCAATGGTTAACATGTGCTGCTGTTACTTTTTAGCTGTTTTGATTGTTTACGATGGGATATTTTCTGTAATTGCAATCATTTAGCAATTCTTTACTCAAAAACTATAAATTTGTAAATTCTTAAATATGAGAAGATCACTATGAAAATTGAAAAGCTTTATTTTATTAATAATAAGAAAGAATACATCTCTACTCCTAGCCTACGAGATATCAGTTCTACATTTGTATGTAACATATACTTTACTTACTTAACTGGCTTGTGACATAACTTTGGTTCCATAAGCCGAGCTTAAAAAGATTTCCAGACGCGTTGGTCTTTTGCGCAGTTTTTCGGCAAAGATGTCTTCCACTTGATCTTTCCATCTTATTCGTGGCCTTCCCCTTCTGCGTGAGCCATCAGCTGGTTCGCTTTTATATGCCTTTTGGGTTGGGGCATATTTATCTATTCTCACAACATGTCCTAGCCAACGTAGTCGCTGCAGCTCAATACGCCTAACAATGCCGATATCCGAGAATAGCTGTTACAGCTCATGGTTCATTCGACGGCGATATTCATCTTCAACGCAGATCGGCCCATAGATCTTTCGGAGAAATTTTCTCTCTAAAACTCCAAGAGCTGCCCTCATCTGCTTGCGTAAGTACCCATGCTTCAGATCTATATAATATCACGGGTAGTATCTGCGTCTTTTAGAGTGTGAGTTTGGTATGGCGGGAGGTGGCCTTGCTTTTGAGTTGCTTACTCTGACCATAGTTGCATCTGTTGGCCAACACTATCCTTCTCCGAATTTCAAAACTGATGCCATTAGTTTTATTTATGACGGTACCAAGGTATATACAATTTTTGACTACCTCGAAGCTGTAGTTCTCAAGTTCCACAGTTGGTCCGAGTCTACTGGGCGTCTTGCGCCATCAGCTTGGTCTTCTCGCCGTTTACTGCCAGAACCACTTTGGCAGACCCATTCTCAATTTGTTCAAAGGTGGCTGTTACCGCTCTCAATGTTCGACCCATTATGTCGATGTCATCGTCATAGGCGTGTAACATGTGTTGTTTGGTGAACAGAGTGCCATTTCTGTTCACCTTTGCGTCTCGTATGACCTTTTCCAGTAGGATGTTAAAAAGATCACACGACAAACTGTCACCTTGTCTGAATCCTCGTTCGATATTAAAGGGCTCCGAGAGGTTCTTTCCGACTTTAACTGCTGATCTTGTGCTAGTTAAAGTTATCCTGTATAGCCGAATTAATTTTGCAGCAATACCAAACGCAGACATGGCTTTATACACCTCTGAACGGATAGGGCTGTCGAATGCGGCTTTATAGTCGACAAATAGGTGGAATGTGTCGACGTGTTTTTCTTAGGTTTTTTCCCGGATTTGGCGCAGAGTGAAAATCTGGTCAATGGTGGATTTGCCAGGTCTGAGCCGCATTAGTATGGTCCAATAATGTCATTGGCCGCACTTTATATGCGATGGGAAGGAGACTTATTCCTCTATAGTTGGCACATATCGTCTTGTCTCCTTTTTTGTGCACGGGACACAGCCATATTGTACTAATCAGCTGGTGCATGCTCCTTACCAGCATCTGACCACCAGTCTTGAATAGTTCGGCTTGTAAACCATCAGCACCTGCTGCTTTATTATTCTTCAGCCGATTGATTGCTATTCTGATCTCATCTTGGCTAGGTGGTATACACTCTATACCGTCATCTATTATTGGTTCTGGGGTATCCTCTTCGCCGCTAATATTTGATACCAGAAGTATTTCAAAATATTACTTCCAGATCCTCAGCACGCTGCCTGTATCTGTCACTAGGTTTCCTTCTTCATCTCTACATCCTGTAGATCTCGATTTGCTCACGTCACGTTTTTCTCGTTCTTTCTTCTTTTTCCTGAAAATACGTTCCTCCTTTCTCCTTTTCTCCCGATAATTCTGCATCGTATTACGTGTTGCGCTATACGCTGCGTTTTTCACATCAGTAGCATGGGTTTCTTGATGGTGGTTTTTGGTACCCAAGTATTGGTTATGTTGCAGTTTGTAGGGAGTGGGCAATTCTTTGTCATTGTGCTTCAATACTATTATCATGCCGTTGTTGGATGTTTCTTCATGAAGGCTGAATTTTCCGACGGTGCACAGTGGGAAAAAATTCAGATCTAGCGCGCAGAAGATAAAATTAGATGTTTTACTGTATGTTTATCGATATTTTCGATAAGAATAGATTTAGATGGACAATTTTAATTGTTTTATGAACAAATTTGGCCATTTTTTTATTAACCCACTAAGCGCCGATTTTTTTTAGAAAAAAAATTAAATTTTTAGTTGAAAATTAAAATTTTGAAGTTTTTTAAACATTTTTTAATAAGCAACATTTTTCGTTATAACTAATAGTACTCTTAAAATGGGAGCTTCTTTTAAACATTTGGAGGGTAAAAAGTGGGTTAAGGGCAAACACTATTGTTATTATATGTATCTTTATTATTGTTAATATTATATATCTAAAACATTAAACTATATATATTTTATAAAATTTAGGCATTATTTATTAAATACTAATCACATTCAGAATCCGAGTTTTGATCTGAATTAGTTGGTAGCATTGGATCCTCCAGTAGTTTGAGGACTTCTTCGATGGTTTAGAGATGTACTACGAGACAAACTTGATATTGTTGGATCAGATGAAAATAGCAACATATTCCAAAGATCCCTCATTGTATCCTCACGAATCATTTTTCTGGTGTACATTTCCCTGTAGTTCCTTATTTCTGGATTCCAAGGCTTCTTCAGACAACATTCCTATGGACAAAGCTGCACATTTAATTATATCAGCTCCATGCACTAATATTGTGTTTATGCTTGAAGGCATATAGAACCAAGGATATAATTCCACGAAATGAATAAATGTTGACTCAGTAAGTTCTTTAAATGACTCTCCTCTCTTAAAAATATGTGCAGCTCTGATGTTTTTTGTGGAGGGAAGTTTTCAAAAGTCCCATAGCAATGACTTCAACCTTGGCATGACTCAACCGACAATGTCGGTGGTTTTCACCGAAGTTATCCGGCTAATAGAGGAAAAACTGTGTAAAATTTTGATTGTATCCAAATTAACGGAGGAGGGAAAAGGAAAGAATACATTTATTTATTCGAAAACTAAGTTCCAGGGTGTTGTCGGATGTATTGATGATACACACGTACATATCATGGACCCAAAAGGAGATGTTCGCCACTTTCTGCCATTCATTTGGAATGCGTTCATGGATAGTGGCTTTGGTTTGTCCAAAAGTCCGCACGCCGCGTGCTACATTTGCTTCCATTCGGGCAATAAGGACCTCAAACAGTTCTACAAAGTTCAGTTATTATAAACAGCAACCAGAAATGTTAATGTCATGGCCAGGCAGCGGTCATATGCAGTTTCTATGCGCTCGTTAAAAATGATTTTGGTCATTTCATCTTTGACTTCCGTCGGAGCATGGGCGCAAATAAGACTGATGTATAAGAACTTCGGTTTTATACGGATTATAGCAATTCGCTCATCTACTGGAGTGAATCTGTAGACGAGGTCTTTTATTCTCCTATCAACCATAAATACGCAGCCAAATTCACGTCTCGTTTCATGGCAGCTATAATACAGGGCGTAATCATCTGATTTACTTACGCCAGTCCCTTTCCATCGTATTTCATGTAAGGCAATAACATCGGCTTTGTACTTTCTGTGTACATCCGCCAAGGCGAAAACTGCGCCTGTTCTGTACAACGTGCGCACATTCCAAGTGCAGATTCGCAGCTCGTGGTCCTTT
>NW_026875167.1:0-10253 GCF_032173495.1 Musca vetustissima
ATATTATTTGAACCGATTTTCACGAAACTTGGGACACATTATTCCAGACTCAATTCAGTACGATGTGCCTAATTTCGAGCAAATCGAACAATATATAGGGACATTAGTACACAATTAACCTTAAATCGGACGAAAATATATATGGGACCTAAATCTAAATCTGAAGCGATTTTTCCCAATTTCAATAGGGTTCGTCCTTGGGCCAAATATGTGACTTGTGCCAAAATTCATCCAAATCGGATTGAAATGCGACCTGTACTTTGTTTACAATTTAACATGGATAGACAGATAGACAGACGGACGGACATGCATAAATCGACTCAGAAAGTGATTCTATGCATATTCTCAAAAGGAACCGATCTCGTTTCCTTTTGTCTGTTACAAACATGTTCGCATAAATAATACCCTGTACCACAGTGTGGTTAAGGGTATAAAAATATATTTAAACCAGTGAGCGGAGAAGAATAGTCCGACCCTACACTACTGTGATTCTATATATTTTGCCATTGGGCAATATTTCTCGACATTTGACCCTATTGACCGACTAGAGGTCAACAAATATTACTAATATTTAGTACAGTCCTTCTAATTACTTGTCCAGGTTCCCTTCACAGTGGGTTGTATTGTGAAGTTCGGCTTATAATGGTAGCCTATAGGTCGACTCGAAAAAACAAGTTTTTGGACCACTTCATCCCAATATTACTATCTGATCATCAACGAAGATTATAGCCATTGTCCTTGACCATGCCTGGATCCTTATGGAAAACTTCACAGCGATCAGCAGTATATTTCCGCCCTCTAGTGTGGTAATGGGTGCTAAATAATATCTGAATACGTAAGCACCTGCAAATATTTACGTGTAACTCCCACATCCGAGTACATATGACAATATAATTGTTATGGATTTAAAGGTCAACCACTCCTCTTGGATATACCATCAACTTCTCGGGTCCATCAGTGGCAAATATATACGCCATAGACTACAAGACTTGTAATTTTTCACACAAAAGTCGGTAAATATTGACCGATCTTTATCAAAACCGAAGAATAAGTATGACTTACTTATTCTTCGGCCAGATCCCCTTCTCCATGTGAAATTTCGATGTTTGGGTCATAATTGCGGCCTCTGGAGGGACCAGAAAATCGAAAAAATACAGCTTTTGGTCAATTTCAGCCCCGAAATATTAACAGATTTTTACCAAAAACCATGGGGGTCAGAACCCATCCTATATGCAAATTTTCGTGAAGATTGGTCCATAACTTTGGACATGACGATCGGTATACTTAAACGTGGGTCTAGGACCAATATTTCGCGGCGTTTCAAACTCTTGAGGCTGCACAAAGCTATAATACCCTGACACCGTAGTGGTGTAGGGTATAAAAATCCGCGCCTGAGAGTGGACAAAATAACTATTTTTAAAAAATCAACGCCTAAATGTAGACTCTAAAAATTTTTGTTAAAAAGTCCGAGCCTAAATTAAGACTCTTAAAAATATTTTAAAAAATCAAAATAAAAAATATTTTAAAAAAATTACGTACAACAAAGAGGCTTAAATATGTTTAAAAATCTGCGCCTTGGGATAGGCTCTGAATAACTATATTTATTTTAAATGCAGGTCTCGGTCGTATTTTGGAAAATTAAATCCATAATTTTTTTTCGGCTCATAAACAAAAATATTTTTTATATAACACTAATGTATTTTATTTAAAAAATATATACATGCCATTCAACATTATTCCAAATTGTGTGTGTCTTATCCCGAAATCCACTTATGATATATTGCCTACTTTTGGGAGTAATTTCGTTTTCGTTTTATTTCGCACTTCATAAATCCCCAAAAAAAAAAATAAATGAAGCTGAAATGGAGCATCATTTCGAAATTTGTTAGATATGGAAATTGTTATTACGTGCGGTGTGTTTGTGTGTGTGTCTGCGTGCATATATGTGTATGTGTGTGTTTGAGCGAATCTAATTTGGGCCAACATTAATCTCCGCTTTAGAGCCAAGGTGATTCTACTGATTGCTGCTGTTGTGTTGCCATAATGAAATCATTTGAAGGATTTATTTAAGCACACACACACACTCACACCCACACATACATACATAAATCCTGCATTTAGATGCGTGATATACTAGTTTATGATTTTGTTTTTTCTCATTCGTCTTACATTTGCACAGCTCGGTGTATGAATGTTAATCATAAATATTATTCTAATATGATTTAGTGAAGAATTTGCAGGTGTGTGTGTGTGTGGGTGTTCGTATATATGTGTAATGAATAAAAATGAAATTATATATAGTTTGGCCCCCCCTTCCTCCTTGGGTGTTATTTTTTTCGGTGTGTGTTTCTGGTCCCGTTCTTCATCTTCATCATCATCGTATAATTCAGTTTAGTTCCAGCAGCATGTGTTATGAATAATTTATTAGTTTAGATTTAGTTTTTATTCTAAGCTCTGCTGATGCTTCTACTTCGTCTTCTTCTTCTTGTTTTGTTTCTTATTTGCTCAATTATTCTTTTTTGTTGTTGTTCTGGTTGTTGTTTCTGTATCTCCCTCACCTGTGATGAATTTATTTTCCAGATGAAGAATGAACAGTGAACATGTTTATATTTATTATTATAATTTTCTCTGTTTTTTTGGTTTTTAGGGAAATATTAGGGTGGAACGAAATCAACACTGTGAATAGAGGTGATGAAAAAAATCTAAAAAAATACATATAAAAATATCAAGAAAAATATTTAAAAAAATTAAAAAAAAAACTATTTTTTGTCTCTCCACCCTAATATACCCACCTCCCTCCCTGCCACCCCAATACCCATGGGTATTTACACCATTTTCTTTATTATAGAGCATAATACAAAATAACTACCCATACTTATGCATACTGTAACGAAATAAAAACAAAACAAAAAAACAAACTTTCATCCTAAAAATATGCAGCAATTGTTTTGGTTACCTTGTAGCACACACACACGCACGCACACACACTTTACTATCTCTGTACCGTACTGTATGCATGTACGTGCGTGCTTGTTTGAAAGCTACTTAAATAAAAAGTTGCCATCATGTGGAAAGGAAACAATCAAACACAATAGTTACGCGCACACACACACACACGCATACATTATTATCCAGCTTATTGTGTGTGCGTGTGTGTGTTTGTGCATGCATGCAGCAATGTGTGTAACGTGCAAATCATACACATGATAAAATTCATAATATTTGTAATTTTTCATTTTCATTTGCAGTTTCAGTTGTGAAAAATGAACTCAACTCAACTGGACGGATAAAGTGCACACACACTTACATGGTGGATGGCAACACGTACATAGTATGATCTTCAATGGGAGGGAGGTACGGTAGAGAAAGCAATTGATTGCCAAAAGAAAGTTTATGGTCTCAATTTTTAGAAAAATATTTTTTCAAGTATCTAAAAAAATTTCTTTTAAAAAGTCCCTGGATAAGGACTTTATAGAAATATTTTTTAGAGACTATCTTTGGGCGTGGATAATTTACGAATACTTTTCAGAACCTATAGTTAGGCTGGGATATAAGAAACAATATTTTCATGGCCTATATTCAGGCGGGGATTTTTAAAAATATAATTTTTAAGAGCCTTCCAACAGTTTTGGATTTTTTTTTGCAAACATTTTAAGGGTCTACACTTAGCTTGGGTTTTAAAGATCTACACTTAGTTTTGGATTTTTATATCCTACACCACTACGATGTCAGGGTATTATAGCTTTGTGCAGTCCCAAGAGTTTGTAGCGCCGCGAAATATTGATCCTAGACCCACCTTTAAGTATACCGATAGTCATATCTCGACTAGCTGAGCCGATCTAGACATGTGTGTCCGTCCGTCTGCCCATTATAATTTGTTAGCCCCATACAGGCTACAGTTATGGACCAATCTTCACGAAATTTTGCATGTAGGATGGATTCTGGCCAATGAAGACCAAAGACCAAAGACTACATTTTGGTCGTTACAGAGGCTGCAATTATGGCCCAAACATCGCGAATTTTTACATGGAGAAGGGTATCGAGCCAAAGAATAATCGTGCATGTTTTGATAAAATCGATCAATATTTAGCGGGTCAAATGGGCCCTGACTTTTGTGTGAAAAATTACAAAATTTGTATTTTATAGAGTATATATTTATCCCTGAAGGACATAGACCCCAGAAGTTCATAGTATATCCAAGAGGAGTGGTCGGCCTTTAAATTGATGCCAATTATATTGTCGTATGTACTCGGATGTGGGAGTTACACGTAAATATTTACAGGTGTTTGCGTATTCAGATATTATTTAGTAACCCATAACCACACTAGAGAGCGGAAATATGGAGCTGATCGCTTTGAAATTTTTCAGGAGCATTCAGGTATGGTCAAGGACAACGCCTATAATGTTCTGTGAAGATCAGATAATAATTTTCGGATGAACTGGTCCGAGAAGTTAATTTTTTGTATTTTTTCGAGTCGATCTATAGGCCACAATTGAAAGCCGAACATCACAACACAGCCCACGGAGAAGGGAATCTGGACAAGTAATTAGAAGGGCTGTACTGAATATTGGTAATATTCGGAAAATATGTCAGTGTAAGGAAGAAGTGCTGTTGACCTCTAATCTGGCGAGAGGGTGCAACTATCACGAAATATTACCCAGGCTCGGAATAAAAATCCGCAGAAAGATAGAGTTCTGTGGATGTTGTGTAGGGTATCGAATGGTCGGCCACGTCCGACCATACTGCTCCGCTCATTGGTTTTTAAATAGTTTCATTGTCTTTCTCTAGGCGAGTACTTATACCCTTCAGCACACTGTGGTGCAGGGTATTATGTTATTGTGCATGTTTAATCTAAACATATTTTTTATTAATTTCATTCTTTTTGTACGTTAGAATTTGACTACATACTATTTGTATGCATCTTTGTGATTTCCATCACAAATATGCATTGTCAAATTCTAACGAGTGACATCTACGATTAAGCGCCACTTTGCAACTCTCTCGCTTCTCTCGTTGCTTTAAACGTCACTTCTTCTCGTTTTGGATTACGTCCAACCACCAGCAACAATTTTGTAAGTTATATTATTTCCGATAATATTTCTAATTAATTCAATAAAAACCCACTGTCAATATTGACAACAAAATTCTAATTCCCCTTGTTTTATTTATTTTTATTATTTTCCATTGCTACGCAAACATTTGGTCCTCCGGATAGTTTAATTGTTCACGACAATTAATACGAAGGTTTTCTTCTTCTTCCCCTTTTTAGAAGACACCACCACAAAATCACCAAACCCATCCTCATTTCTCATCACTCATTTTTTATTTAATAATAATAAAAAAATCAAGGTACGTATCTCTATTTAAGAGTGCATTCGCGAGTGTCGTTGTTTTTCATTAAATTTCCGAAAAAAAAAATAAACATCCAAACAAACATAACCTGGTCGTCTTACAATACGCGGCTTGTTGTTGTTGTAAACGATAATCGCTTCATACCCACTCGGTCGTATACAAAGTGATATTTCTCTACGAGAATAAAATAAAACAAAAAAAAAAAACTAGTGAGAACAGTGAAAAAGTGCATACATTGTTTCAGTGTTTTTTACATTCCATAAAAATACAAACAAAATAGCCTAAACAGTGTGAATAGAAAAAATATTAAAAGGCTAAAGCAAAAAAGAAAACAAAAAACAATAACAAATATCCAGGCACTCACTGAAACACACAACTGCATTAACAGCATTAACCAGTATTGTTGTTGTTGTTAATGTTCGATCGCATTCTCACTGTTCCCACTTCAAACCTTTGTATACTCACGAATAGGGTTATTAAAGTGGAGTGATAAAATTTTGAAAACTATTTTTTATAAAAAATAAAATTTTTTTGATTAATAATTTCGCTTGGTTTTTCTAACACGATCAAAAACATAAATTTTTAAAAAATCGTAACGCACCCTACAATCGGTCGTACACTGAAAACAAATATATATCGATATAAACATATAAAAATATTTTTTGCCAATATTTATATATTGTATTTATCTTAATATTATTAAATAATAATTGAAAATTTTTCGAAAAAAAAACAAAAAAAAATGTTGTGATCGTGTGTACCCTACAGTCCGTGCACGCTACATCCTGCAATTTTAAAAATTAGCGAAAATTATTGAATTCTTTTTAAATATTTCTCTTTTTCAAAAAGTTTTAAATTTTTTGACACCTCCGGTGTTATAATTAAAACTTTGTATATTCCATATACACTTAGAGAAGTTTTTGAAATTTTCAGTACACTGAAAAAAATTTATATATTAAAATTTTTCGCTTTTCTTGGAAATTTGATAATTTTTGTGGTTCTATCAGAAAAAAAAGAAAAAAGTTGTTGTATTTACGATACATCGCTGATTTTTTTCCAATTTTAATCATTCTGCTCTTGATTTGTTGAATAATTTGAATTTTCATTCAATTTTAATTGAGAAAATTTTTTTGGGTTTTTTTAGTTCGATTTTTTGATTTTACGGTGACATTTTGGCTTTTAATCCATTTTTTCTAAAAATCATTGCCTTATTTCTACACTTCCCACAAGTGTTCTAAATAAATATAAAAATTGTGTTAATTTTTCTTCTTCGAGGAATATTATTTTCTTTATTTTTGAATTAATTCTTTATCAAAATGCCTTTGACTCCACTAGACTTCTTCATCAGAGCCACTGATGCTCTCGTAAAATTCGACGCTTGCATCACCTCCCTGCAGGAGGAAGATCTTGAAGCTAAGGAACTTTGGCGTAAAGTCAAAGAATGTTATGAAAAATGCATGAACGAGATTCACATCGAAGAAAACCCTTCTGAAGAAGAAGTTCTCTCGGTTGAAAGCAAATATCAGGTCGCTTTTAGAGCATATGTAAAAGTCTTATCTTCCCTCAATAGAAAGGTTGATCTACTTCGTCCTACGCCTAAAACTCCAACTAAAGAATTTGCCTCAAGATGAGGAAACCGCTTCGGTTTCTGGTGTTTCGCACCAAACAGTTACTCTTGCTGATGATACTCATATTTCTCTTAATGATAGTTTTGCACATAGTATCAATCTTCCACCTTGTGATATTGATGTTTTCAATGGTGACATTCTTACATGGCCAACCTTCCGGGATTTCTTTTCGGCTGTGTATATAAGTAATTCTCGACTTAGTGACATAGAAAAATTATGCCATTTAATCAAAAAAACTAGTGGTGATGCTCGAGATATAGTGTCAAAATTTCCCTTAACTCATAAAAGTTTTAGTTTGGCATGGAAAGCTTTAAAAGAAGCTTATGATAATGTTCGCATTTTGGTTAACAACCGAATTAAAGCTCTATTTGATCTTCCAATAATAGATAATGAGACTAGCGCTGCTTTAAAAAATTTACAAAGAGGTATTAATGGGTGTGTTTCTGCCATGGCCATTTACGATGTTCCTACGGATAATTGGGACCCAATTTTAGTATTTCTTTGTTTGCAAAGACTTCCCAAAGATACAGTTACGCTGTGGGAACAAAATATAAAAGATAAATCTGATTTGTCCTCTTGGAAAGATCTTGATCTCTTTCTAACCGAAAGAATCCAAACACTTACTTGCCTAAAACATATAAAGGGAATAGACTCCAATAAAAAAATCGAACAGAAAAAAGTTAGGACGCATTTCACGAATGCCGCTCCATCTCGCACATCACAGTCCTCTGAGAAGTTTTGCATATTTTGTCCTAGGCAAATTCATCACTTACGTGTTTGCCCCGAATTTAGAAAACGTTCTCCTAATGACCGCTTCTCATTGGTAAAAAGGCATAAATTGTGCATTAATTGTTTCAATAATGTCACGAAAATTGTGTTCGCTGTGTGTAGGTTCTGTAGACGCTCTTTAAATGGCTGATAGAAATTTATATGTTAGGCAAGTTTGAAACAGTTAGAGTGGAAGAGATCCTGATCTGTTTGTCAGGCTATTTTAACTGTATATTTGGGCAAAAGTTGATGGGGTTGCGGAACATGAGTGGAAAATACTAAAATTGGTGAAGTAAATTATGCGTCTATTACATTTTAAGCAACTAGGAACAAGAAATGGCCATGCATGAGAAGCAACGTTTTAATACCTATTGTAAATTTTTTTTAAAGCATGGAGCGGTTTCTCATTATCTACTATTTCCTTTTATTGGAAGGCAAAAGACTTATATTTTGTTTCCCAGCGTAACTGTATCTTGGGAAGTCTTTGCAAACAAAGAAATACTAAACCGGTGCAGCGCTTGTCTCATTATCTATTATCAAAAAGAGCTTTAATTTGGTTGTTAACCAAAATGCGAACATTATCATAAGCTTCTTTTAAATTTTCCATGCCAAACTAAAACTTTTGTGAGTTAGGGGGAAATTTTGAGATCTTTCACCACTATTTTTTTGATTAAATGGCATAATTTTTCTAAATGTCACTTCTTTGAGTAAGAATTACTTATGTACACAGCCTAAAAGATTAAATGGTGTCACCATTGAAAACATCAATATCACAAGGTGGAAGATTGATGCTATGTGCAAAACTATCATTAAGAGAAATATGAGTATCATCAGCAAGAGTAACTGTTTGGTGCGAAACACCAGAAACCGAAGCGGTTTCCTCATCTTGAGGCAAATTCTTTAGTTGGAGTTTTAGGCGTAGGACGAAGTAGATCAACCTTTCTATTGAGGGAAGATAAGACTTTTACATATGCTCTAAAAGCGACCTGATATTTGCTTTCAACCGAGAGAACTTCTTCTTCAGAAGGGTTTTCTTCGATGTGAATCTCGTTCATGCATTTTTCATAACATTCTTTGACTTTACGCCAAAGTTCCTTAGCTTCAAGAATCTTCCTCCTGCAGGGAGGTGATGCAAGCGTCGAATTTTACGAGAGCATCAGTGGCTCTGATGAAGAAGTCTAGTGGAGTCAAAGGCATTTTGATAAAGAATTAATTCAAAAATAAAGAAAATAATATTCCTCGAAGAAGAAAAATTAACACAATTTTTATATTTATTTAGAACACTTGTGGGAAGTGTAGAAATAAGGCAATGATTTTTAGAAAAAATGGATTAAAAGCCAAAATGTCACCGTAAAATCAAAAAATCGAACTAAAAAAACCCAAAAAAAATTTCTCAATTAAAATTTAATGAAAATTAATATTATTCAACAAATCAAGAGCAGAATGATTAAAATTGGAAAAAAATCAGCGATGTATCGTAAATACAACAACTTTTTTCTTTTTTTTCTGATAGAACCACAAAAATTATCAAATTTCCAAGAAAAGCGAAAAATTTTAATATATAAATTTTTTTCAGTGTACTGAAAATTTCAAAAACTTCTCTAAGTGTATATGGAATATACAAAGTTTTAATTATAACACCGGAGGTGTCAAAAAATTTAAAACTTTTTGAAAAAGAGAAATATTTAAAAAGAATTCAATAATTTTCGCTAATTTTTAAAATTGCAGGATGTAGCGTGCACGGACTGTAGGGTACACACGATCACAACAATTTTTTTTTCGAAAAATTTTCAATTATTATTTAATAATATTAAGTTAAATTCAATATATTAATATTGGCAAAAAATATTTTTATATGTATTATATATATATATATTTTTTTCAGTGTACGGCCGATTGTAGGGTGCGTTACGATTTTTTTTAAAATTTATGTTTTTGATCGTGTTCGAAAAACCAAGCGAAATTATTAATCAAAAAATTTTATTTTTTATAAAAAATATTTTTCAAAATTTTATCACTCCACTTTAATAACCCTATTCGTGAGTATACAAAGGTTTGAAGTGGGAACAGTGAGAATGCGATCGAACATTAACAACAACAATACTGGTTAATGCAGTTGTGTGTTTCACTGAGTGCCACTGAGTGCCTGGTTTTATATTTGTTATTAGAGAGTTTTTTGTTTTCGATTATTTTTGCTTTAGCCTTTGAATATTTTTTTCGGAAATTTCAGACACTCGCAATGCACTCTTAAACAAGGTACCTTGATTTTTTTATTGTATTAAATAAAAAAAATTATGGAATGTAAAAAAATCACTGAAACAATGCTCAGGACCAAATGTTTGCGTAGCAATATGAAAATAAAAATAAATAAAACAAAGGGGATTAGAAATTTTGATGTCAATATTGACAGTGTGTTTTATTGAAAATTATTAGAAAATATTATCGTAAATAATATCACTTACAAAATTTTGTGTGATGGCTGGACGTAATCCAAAACGAGAAGT
>NW_026875168.1:0-10052 GCF_032173495.1 Musca vetustissima
ATTTAGATGTAGCTCCCATATATAGTTTCGTCCGATTTAATGTAAATGGTGCAGCAATGTCCCATATTTCGATTTGCACGAAATTTGGCACAACGTACTGAATTTAGCCGAGGATGATGTCTGCCAAGTTTCGTGAAAATCGGTTCAGATTTAGATATAGCTCTCATATATATAGTTTTTCCGATTTTATGTAAATGGTGCACCAATGCGCCGTAATATTCTTTCGATTTGCACGCAATCCTAACACAACGTACTGAATTAAGCCTAGAATGATGTCTGCCAAGTTTCGTGAAGATCGGTCCAGATATAGACATAGCTCCCTTATATATTTTTAGTTCGATTTAATGTAAATGGTGCAGCAATGTCCCTATATATTCTCCGATTTGCACGAAGTTTGGCATAACGTACTGAATTGAGCCTAGAATGATGTCTGCCAAGTTTCGTGAAAATCGGTTAAGATCTAGATATAGCTCCCATATATATTTTCGTCCGATTTAATAAAAGTCCCTCTTTATCTTTCGATTTGCACGAAATATGGCATTAGTAACTGAATTGAGCCTAAAATGATGTCTGCCAAGTTTCGTGAAAATCGGTTGAGATCTAGATATAGCTCTCATATATACTTTCGTCCGATTTAATGTAAATGGTGCACCAAAGTCCCTCTATATATTTCGATTTGCACGAAATTTGGCATAACGTACTGAATTGAGCCTAGAGTGATGTCTGCCTTGTTTCGTGAAAATCGGTCCAGATTTAGATATAGCTCCCTTTTTATTATAGATTTATTTTAAGTAATTGACGCACCAAGGAAACAAAAGGCTGATAGGAACAAATAGAGCTTCTATATATATTTTCGCCCGATTTCAAGTAAATTGGGCATCAAACTCCTCATGTTAGTCAGATTGACATCAAATTTTGCACAACTTACAAAATTGAGCAGAGAATTACGTAGTTGCGTTTTGTAGAAGTACAGACATAGCCCAACGGATGACCTATTTATATTTGTTTGAAGTCGATTTACATACTTTATGGATAGATCTAGGTAGATTCACATTTAGATAAATTCATCCAAGTTCATGTTAATAGTCCTGTTTAATATACCCATAGTGGTGAAGGGTATCATACAGTCGGCCCCGTCCGACTTAACTACTTTCCTTACTGGTTTTAGAATGCCGAATTAGAGTTGATTTTCCGTAATGAGCGAGCACTTTCAGAGTACCGAAAACTGGGTAGTAGCTTTTAAAAATGTGTATCATAACTTTTTGGTTCTATATTGAAAAATTTCTTTGAGAAACTGTGCTATTTATAATAAAAACTCCACGAGGTTTCCTGCGCAGAATTACAACTTTATTTGCAAAGGTATCATGTTTGGTCCCCAATTAAGTAAAATTGAATTGACCAATTATGCAAACTTTTTTAACTCGCTTCACGAAACTATTTCCTGAACGTTGAAAGCGTTAATTTTCGTTGTTAAGTCCTCACTAATTTTAACTCTATGCTCTATATAATAGAAACAAGTAAAAAACCACTTTAAGTTCCGCCGGGCCTAATACCCTCATCATATTTATACATACTTTTAATCGACATTTAAGATACCTGGACCTTCAAAAGTGGTTCGCTATGCTAGGGTACAATGTATCGATAATTTTTGGTAGGGAGATTTCCTACGCAAGGGGAACCAACGGACCAAATTACAGCCAATTTGGTTAAAGAACGTTCCAAAATCCTTAAAATACCGAATTATTGTGCGGTAACGTTATATGGAGACTACCTTAAAAAGTGGTCCGATATCGCTGATTTTTGGTAGTGAGATTTGTTATCCAATCAGTATTAAACATATAAAATATAGAACATTTCACTGATATATCTTATTTTCAATATCAATATTAAACATTTATGAAAAATATCAAAGCTTTATTGTAAGCTCTATCCGGATTTTATCAGACAGACGTACGGACATATGGACATGACCAAATATTGCATTGAATAATTTTTTTGAAAATAATTGAAAAGAATTTTCTGTATATAAATATGGACCGATATAACCAAAATCGGCATTCTAGAACAAATCGATCTCCTGTTCCAAATTATGCATCAATCGAACTGACGTTGATAGAGTGGAAAAATACACTAGGAATGTTGAAGCATTTAAAATACGAAAATCCTTAAAGTGCCGACTATGGTTGCACTTACCCTATATGTTAAATGCTGTACGTGACGTAAATCCTACACTTTTTAATGCCAATGATTTTTGAGTGCACAAATTTGCGATTATTTATTTTTCTCGTTGTCGGCAAACAATCAGCTTCAAATGACAAATATGTCACACGATTCAAAAATCACATATTAAATTGACGCCTCCAAACCATAGTATGCTAAGTCGACTTAGCATGTTTTAAAGTTGTTTACGTTTTTAGATACTACGGTCCTTAATTTAAATGTTGGTAATCATCGGTCAATCCAAACCAAAGTTATAAGCAAAAATGTACTTAGCATGGCACGTACGATTAAAGAAACTTCCATACTTTGACAGCTTCTACAGAAAAACTCACTTTTCAGACTTAGCATACTATGGTTCGGAGGCGTCTAAATTATCCTATGGATTTTATAACTTCCATCTCTGGAAAATATACAAATGTAAAAAAACAACAATTTGCATTACTAACCTTCTTGTACTAGCTACCATTCACAATATGTACACCAAGTGTCATTTTAACCAAAACAAATGATCGTTTGATGAACGACGAACGCCACAATGTTTAACACGACGATGCATCTCCAACCGAAAAGAAATCGGCACAACAACAATTATTTTTTCTCTCCCCATTCTCATAAGGGCCATCCAAATTCTTACTCTCCTCTTGTGGAGTCATACTCTCGATAGTAGCCACAACAAAAACAACAACAACCGATACATAACAAACGCACAATTAAAAGCAGAACAACAAGGAACTTTTTTTTATGATTTTATGGAAATTTCAAACAATTTTATTTATTTGTTTTAACACTTTTTTGACTATTTTGACATTTTATACATTGATAAACACATTTCTATATTTTTTAATATACATAATTACAATTTTCACGAGACGCGATCACTTGCGAAATATTTAACGCCACATTTAAAAGAAAGCACGGAAAGAACTAAGCCAAAACAAAAGTAAAGAGTTGCCGTGTTGCAATTAATTCGTGTGTCAAATGTAAGAAAACGGAGTTGGCGTTACAAATGGTAACTTTGCGATGTCGAAGTGGGATTGGTCTACAATCAGGGATGGAAAATTCAGTACAATAGTACTTTTTTCAGTACCTTTTTACCCAGAAAAGTACCGTAGTACCCCCGTGACCATTTCAGTACCATTCCAATCCTTCATTAAACCATGATATAATTTTCTTTTTGGATTAGAATTTGTTATGGATTTGACAGACAAAAGTATGCAGATAAAGATATTGATATGATTGCAATATTTCTCTTGAAAAAATGAACAGGTTTTCGACTAATAACTGTTCAGTTAGGATTAAAATTACAAACATAAAATTAAGTTAATGAGTTCCAATTTTTTATACCCTTCACCACACTGTGGTACAGGGTATTATGTCTTTGTGCATATGTTTGTAACAGGCAAAAGGAAACGAGATAGACACATGGTTCCTTTTGAGAATAAGCATAGAATCACTTTCTCAGTCGATTTTCGCATGTGCGTCTGTCCGTCCGCCTGTCCATGTTAAATTGTAAACAAAGTACAGGTCGCATTTATAATCCGAATTGGATGAAATTTGGCATAGGTCACTTATTTGGCCCAAGGACGAACCCTATTGAAATTGAGAAAAATCGGTTCAGATTTAGTTGTAGCTCCCATATATATTTTCGTCCGATTTAATGTAAATGGTGTACCAATGTCCCCATATATCTTTCGATTTGCACGAAATTTGGCATAGCGTAATGAATTATGTCTAGACTGATGTGTCAAGTTTTCTGAAAATCGGTCCAGATTTAGATATAGCCCCCATATATATTTTCGTGCGATTTAATGTAAATGGTGTAACAAAGATCCTATATATCTTTAGATTTGCACGGAAGTGGGCATGGCGTAATTAGGTATAGAATGAAATGTGTTAAGTTTCCTGAAAATCGGTCCAGATTTAAATATAGCTCCCATATATATTTTCGTCCGATTTAATGTAAGTGGTGCACCAAAGTCTTTATATATCTTTCGATTTCCACGAAATTTGGCATAGCGTACTGAATTAAGTCTAGAATGATGTATGCTAAGTTTCGGTTCAGATTTAGACATAGCTTCTATATATATATTTTCCGATTTTATGTAAAAAGACCCATATAGTCGGCCCCGTCCAACTTTACTACTTTCCTTACTGGTTTTTAAATGGATATGTTTGTCAGATACTCAATTTGGCATACTCTGTGCTATCTCCAGAGGTAGGCAAATTGATTACATTCCTTGTCGTCGTGATTACTTCAACAATTTCAAGAGCAATTTGGAACTGAAATTCATGTTAGTTTGGGGTGTATTGGCTTTCGAGAAAGAGGTAGTGAAATTAAAATTAGCCAATAGCATACATATTCAAATGCTATCGAAAGAAGCCAGAATTCTCATAATATTACCATCAGAAAGATACACTAAGTGATATCTAGAAAATCGATCTTTATGAAACTGAATAATTTTTTTTTTTTTGTATTTTCTTGGAAAAAAATACTCTTTTATTAAAAAAGTACTCTTTTGGTACATTTTCACATTTTTTATTTTCCATCCCTGTCTACAATTAATAAAAATGTAAAAAAAAAACCTTTTAGTAATCTTGTCAACCTAAACGCCATGGACATAATTGTTTATGCTGCGTTTTACTTCGATCCTTTTTAAATTGAAGTTTAGATGGTTTAAAGTTTGAGATTCACTCTTGACGTTAAGTCAGGGATGCGAAATGAAATTACTGAAATTTTACTGGCTTTCAATAAAAAGTGTCCTGTTTTTAGTCCGATTGTACTTTTTATATATTTTTAAATTTTTATTGTTATTAACAATTAATAAAAACATACATAAAAATTAATTAAGATTTGAAGCAGTCGATGCATGTATTATGTTCCTTTCTTCGTTTTGTTCATTTTTGACTTCAGTCACCTTTGACCAACAAGTGCATATATTATCGTTTTTGAAAGACTTAATAATTTCTACATGCAATCTGGCAACCTCAGACTGCATTTCTAATTTGATATTATTTATAATTTTTGTACATATTGCAAGAACAAAAATAACAGTAACCAGTAAGGAAAGTAGTAAAGTCGGTCGGCGACGACTATATGATACCCTTCACCCCTTTGGGTAAATTCAACAGATGAATCCTAACAGACATTGAATTTTTGAAGGACCATTAACATGAAAATTGATCCTTAAACATGTCATTCTGCACATTTTGAGTTCCTGGTGAATCATGTACTTAAAATCGGGAAAAATATGTATAAGGGCTCCATTCAAATCTGAACCGATTTCAAAAGTTTCCACACGCTAATTTATATTAACTTCAGTACGTTGTGCACAATTTAGTGTCAATCGGCCTACCATTGGGTCTTTGGTGAACCATTGACTTAAAATCGTACGAAACTATATGTAGGAGCTATATCTAAATATAAACCGATTTTAACTAAACTTGCCACACGTTATGTTATAGTAACTTCAGTACGGTTTGGTGAAGCATTTATATCCAACTTCTAGGTTATACTAACTTCAGTACGTTGTGCAAAATTTGTGTTAATTCTGTTGAAAAACGGACGAAAATATATATGTAGATGCTATATCAAAATCTGAACCGATTTCAATGCGACTTGCCAGATATTAACTTATATTAACTACAGTTCATTGTATCAAATTGTGTGGCAATCGGACAAACTTTGGGATTTTAGTGCACAATTTACATAAAATCGGAAGAAAAAATATATAGGAGCTATATCTAAATCTGTACCGATTTTCACGAAACTTAACACACATCATTCTAGACCTAATTCATTATGCTAAGCCAAATTTCGTGCAAATCGAATGATATATAGGGACTTTGGTACACCATTTACATTAAATCAGACGAAAAAATATATGGGAACTATATCTAAATCTGAACCGATTTTTTTCGGAATTTCAATAGGGTTCGTCCTTAGGCCAAATAAATGACCTATGCCAAATTTTATCCAATTCGGATCATAAATGTTTACAATTTAACATGGACAGACAGACGGACGGAGATGCATAAATTCTATGCATATTCTCAAAAGGAACCATGTGTCTATCTCGTTTCCGTTTGCCTGTTAAAAACATATGCAGAAAGACATAATACCCTGTACCACAGTGTGGTGAAGGGTATAAAAAGGGTTTGAAAATTCTGAAATAATAACTTTTGGGAATCAGCTTCGAAATCATTGAGTGTAAAATAATATTGAAGTGATTCCCACTGCGCCAAAATTGTTTCAATAACTTCTTGACATGAAAGCCATCGAGTTGTTGAGTATTTAAAAACTACATGAATATCTGTACCGATACATTCCTGAAACAATGAAAAATCATCTCTCTCATAGAACTGTTACAAAAATAATAATTAATATCTTTACATAATGTATCAATCTGATCGGGAATACTGAATTCTAAATTGGCATAGGCCACTACGTTTAAACTATGGCAAATTCATCCATTCTTAATGACGGCGGGGGATGGCGATCCATTTCATATTGTATGTTTAAGCACGTATAATACCTTTAAGTGAGAATAGTTTGATACAATTTAGAAATAGTGCTAAATATGTCATTGGGGTACTATTGTACTTTTGACTTCCAAATAGTGCTAAAATTAGTACAATTGTACCAACTTTTACATCCCTGCGTTAAGTGATGTTTAGAGATGGTATTTCCCGGGTAAATACCCATTTGCAGGTATTTATTTGGGTATTTACTATATTAAAACGATAATACAACATTTTAAACTCTATTTCCAGGTTTCTGTTATCAAATTTATTTAAAGATACCCTTCATCTCTTTGGCTATAACACACGTCGCTTTTTCGAAGGGACATTGACGTGAAATTGAGGGAACTTAAATATGTGATATTTATTTATATGTAAACCGACTAACATCAATCCCGACCACATGTCATCCTGCAACCTATGCTGAATTTTGTAAATCGATTTAAAGTTAACTTGACACGCGCTTTTTGGTATGCTACATTGTTTAAAATTTGATCACAATCAGGCACCCATTGATTATTTGGAGTATAATCAACGTGAATAGCCCGAAATTATATATGGAAGCTATGCTACATCTAAATCTGAACCGATTTCAAGGAAACTTGCGAAAGATTCATTTATATTAATTTCAGTATTTTTTGTCTATCGGTCTAGCTATGGGTCTTTAGTGCACCATTTGCTTAAAATCGGACGAAAATATATATAGGTTGTATATTTAAATCTGAACCGATTTTCAAGAAACTTATCACACATCATTGTAGACTTAATTCAGTGCGATATGCAAAAATTCGTGCAAATAGAAAGCTTTACAAGGACTACCACCATCGGACTACCTTAAATCGGTCGAAACTATATATAAATCTGAACCGATTTTCACGAAACTTATCACACATTATTCTTGACTCAATTAAGTGCGCTCATGTCAAAATTCGTCCAAATGGAAAGATATATGCAATTCGAAAGATATATAGGGACATTTGTGCACCATTTACCAAAAATCGGGCGAAACTATATATGGGAGCCATATCCAAATCTGAACCGATTTTCACAAAACTTGACACATATACTGGACTTAATTCAGTACGCTATGCCAAATTTTGGAGCTTTGATTCACCATTTACTGAAAATCGGACGAAATTATATATGAGAGATACACATAATACTGGACTTAATTCAGTACGCTATGCCAAATTTTGGAGCTTTGATTCACCATTTACTGAAAATCGGACGAAATTATATATGAGAGATATATCCAAATCTGAACCGATTTCAACAAGACTTGACACACGTTGTGCTATAATAACTGCAGTACTTTGTGCAAAATTTTGTGGCAATCGGCCGCATTTTGGAGCTTTGGTGCACCATTTACTGAAAACCGGACGAAATTATATATGAGGGATATATCTAAATCTCAACTGATTTCAACAAAACATGACACACGTTGTGCTATAATTGAAAATCGGACGAAAATATATATAGGAGCTATATCTAAATTTGAACCAATTTTTCCCAATTTCAATAGGGTCCGTCCTTGAGCCATATAAATGAGCTTTGCCAAATTTATAAATGCGACCTGTACTTTGTCTACAATTTAAATGGACAGACAGTCGGACATGCATAAGTCGACTCAGATAGTGATTCTATGCATATTATCTAAAGGAACCATGTGTCTATCACGTTACCTTTTGTTAAAAATATATTCACACATACACTTGGAACTTTGAACACTTTTTGCCTTCAAGCCTCATAATTTTTATACCATTCACCACACAGTGGTACAGGGTATTATGTCTTTGTGCATATCTTTGCAACAGGCAAAAGGAATCGAGAATATAAATAGAATCCTTTCGAGAATATGCATAGAATCACTTTTTGAGTCGATGTATGCATGCATGTCCGTCCGCCCGTCTGTCCATGTTAAATTGTAAACAAAGTACAGGTCGCATTTATGATCCGAAATGGATGAAAATTGGCAAAGCTCATTTGTTTGGTCCAAGGTCGAACCCTATTGAAATTGGGAAAAAATCGGTTCAGATTTAGATATATCTCTCATATAATTTCGCCCGAATTTCAGTAAATGGTGCACCAAAGCTCCAAACTGCGGCCGATTGCCACAAAATTTTGAACATCATAGCGAAGATTGTATAGCCTAGATTTGAATATAACTCCCATACATATTTTAGTCCGATTTGTGCAAGGTTACAAACCTTAACAAGTACTGGTATTCATTTACCAGTCTATTGAAAATCTTGAAATATTAAAATCGAGAATTGAGGAGGTTCCCCTAAGTAAGTATTGTTTTTTGGTAGGAAGATGTTCTATTAAATGAGAGTTTCAAATATTAAATTAAATTTCAGGGTCTCCAATAAATATTTCGAAGTGTTACAAATGATTGAGAATCAATATTTCGGTGCCTTATTAATTCTTTTCCCATAACAATCGTTATGGGAACATATTACTCCAATGACTAAATTTTCTCATATTTCCTGGGAAATATTTGAAGTATGAAGTACTCAGTTCGCTTACAAATATTCATTCAAAAGACCTTGTACCATTAAAAATTGTTAGGACCTTTTCTGAAAAATAATATGCCACCAAACATCCCTTGTGAAAATTAATCTGAAACACATTGTATGCAGATGGTTAGTCCTCACTTAAGTGGGAGGATCATTTAAACACCATGAAATCACTTACCTGTATGTAACGTGAACACACAGTTTGTTTATTTTCAAATAGGAGGGGTATTGTGGGATTAAGAAAACCATTGTTGAGAATATTTTAAAGATATAAAAATGACAAATAATTTTTTCTAAAGGACCCTTGTCAATGTGCAACGTCATTGCAAATAGGCCCTCACAAAATTTTGTAAAAATCAGGTAGTTTATTTTCAAATTTCTTTGGGATATAAAAAACCTTTCAACAACTTGAAAGCAACACAGTTCATCTGAATCATTCACCAAGGTAGCACCATCATCATTACCATGAGAGTATTCATTGCAGTTTGTTTGTTTTTCGCTGTGGTAAGTCCTAAATTTTTATAGAGTTTTAGTTTTTAAATTTCCATTAAACTCTGTTTTAAATTCTCCCCCTTTAGACTTCGGCCGACTATGTTGTCAAAACACGTGAAAACCTCCTACAATTTCGCAATGAATGCATAGCCGAATTAGAGATTCCCGAAAATCTTGTCGAACAATACAAACAATGGCAATATCCAAATGATTCGGTGACCCAATGCTATTTGAAATGTGTATTCGTTAAATTCGGTTTATTCGATACCACCCAAGGCTTCAATGTTGAAAATATTCATCAACAGT
>NW_026875169.1:0-10268 GCF_032173495.1 Musca vetustissima
AAACTATTGCCATTGTTTACTAACTTCCTTTCTTTCTCCGGGTGAAATATGTATTCCCAAAAAAGGAAACATTTTAAATTGAACTTCAAATGGCAATTGGATTTGTCAGTGAATTACTATGATTGAATAATTTCAATTTCTGAGATTAATCGGATTATTTAAAGCACACATAGCTTTTATTTTAGCTTTAGAAGAAGAGTAGATCCTTATGTGTATTTTAAATGTAACCAGTAAGGAAAGTAGTAAAGTCGGACTGGGCCAACAATATTATGCCCTTCACCACTATGGTTATATTCTATATAGGAGACTAACAGACGAAAGATATATAAGAGTTTTGGTGCACCATTCCTATTAAATCGAACGAAAATATATATGGGATCTATATCAAAATCTGATACGATTTTCACGAAACATAGAACACATCATTATAGACTCGATTTAGAACGCTGTGCCAATTTTTGTGCATATCGAAAGATATATAGGGACTTTGGTACACCATTTAAATTAAGCCGGACAAAAATATATATGGGAGCTATATATAAATCTGAACTGATTTTCCCAAATTCAAAAGGGTTCGTCCTTGGGCCAAATTGATGAGCCGGGCTAAATTTCTTTCAATTATGATCATAACTGCGGTCACTACTTTTTAAAATTTAACATGGACAGACATACGGACATACATAATTCGATTTAGAAAGTGATTTTATGCATATCCCCAAAAGGATCTATGTGTCTATCTCGTTTTTATACCCTTCACCACACTGTGGTACAGGGTATTATGTCTTTGTGCATATGTTTTTCTATTGCCTGTTACCAAAAAACAAAACAGTAAGGAAAGTAGTAAAGTCGGACGGGGCCGACTATATGATACCCTACTATGGGTATATTAAACAGGACTATTAACATGAAATTGGATGAAATAAAATATGTGATATTTATCTAAATGTGAATCTACCTAGATCTAGACATAACGTATGTAAATCGACTTCAAACAAATATAAATAGGTCAACCGTTGGGCTATGTCTGCACTTCTAGAAAACGCAACTACGTAATTCTATGCTCAATTTTGTACGTTGTGCAAAATTTGATCACTCTAGGCTCAATTCAGTACGTTGTGCCAAATTTCGTGAAAATCGAAATATATATAGGGACTTTGGGGCACCATTTACATGAAATCGGACGAAACTATATATGGGAGCTATATCTAAATATGGACCAATTTTCTCGAAACTTGGCAGACATCACTTTAGACTTAATTCAATGATTAATGCCAAATTTCGTGCAAATCGAAAGATATATAGGGACTTTGCGGCACTATTTACATGAAATCGGACGAATCTATATATGGGAGCTATATCCAAATCTGTGCAGACTTTCACGAAACTTGGCAGACATCATTATTGGCTCAATTCAGTACGTTGTGCCAAATTTCGTGCAAATCGAAAGATATATAGGGACTTTGGGGCACCATTTACATGAAATCGGGCGAATCTATAAATGGGAGCTATATCTAAATCTGGACCGATTTACTCGAAACTTGGCAGACATCAATCTAGGCTTATTTCAATACGTTATGCCAAATTTCGTGCAAATCGAAAGATATATAAAGACTTTGGGGCACCATTTACATGAATTCGGACGAAACTATATATGGGAGCTATATCTAAATCTGGACCGATTTTCCCGAAACTTGGCAGACATCACTCTAGGCTTAATTAAATACGTTACGCCAAATTTCGTGCAAATCGAAAGATATATAAAGACTTTGCGGCACCATTTACATGAAATCGGACGAAACTATATATGGGAGCTATATCTAAATCTGGACCGATTTTTACGAAACTTGGCAGACATAATTCCAGACCTAAATGATTAGGCTGTACCAAATTTCGTGCAAATCGAAAGATATATAGGGACCGTTTACATTAAATCGGTTAAATATATATGGGAGCTATATCTAAATCTGAACCGATTTTTCCCAATTTCAATAGCGTTAGTTAATTAACTAGGGTCCTTACTAGGTGTGGATTATTTAAAGAAGATTTTTTCTAGGGTCCTAACTAGGCGTGGATTATTTAAAGAAGATTTTTTCTAGGGTCCTAACTAGGCGTGGATTATTTAAAGAATATGTTTTCTAGGGTCCTAACTAGGCGTGGATTATTTAAAGAATATTTTTTCTAGGATCCTAACTAGGCGTGGATTATTTAAAGAATATTTTTTCTAGGATCCTAACTAGGCGTGGATTATTTAAAGAATATTTTTTCTAGGGTCCTAAGTAGGCGTAAATTTTTAAAGAATATTTTTTCTAGGGTCCTAACTAGGGGTGGATGTGAATTTTAACGGCATTTAATAATTCTGGAAAAAACAACTAAATTTACAACAAATTATAATTATCCTTTTAACAATAATTATACCCTACACAACTATGTTGTCAGGGTATTATAGCTTTGTGCAGCCCCAAGAGTTTGTAACGCCGCGAAATATTGGTCATAGACCCACCTTTAAGTATATCTCGACTAGCTGAGTCGATCTAGACATGTGTGTCCGTCCGTCCGTCTGTCCATTATAATTTGTAAACACGATACAGGCCACATTTATTGACCAATCTTCATGAAATTTTGCATGTAGGAAGGGTTCGGCCCAATGAAGACCCCTATTGTTTTTGTTAAAGATCGGTTAATATTTAGGGGATGAAATGGACCAAATACTTAATTTTTGTTGGTTTTTCTGGTCGCTCCAGAGGCCGTAATTACGGTCCAAACATTACGAATTTTTACATGGAGAGGGGAATTGGGCCAAAGAATACACATGCCTGTTTTGATAAAAATCGGTCAATATTTAGTGGGTCAATTGGACCCTTACTTTTGTGTGAAAAACGACCAAATTTGTATTTTATAGCGTATATATTTACTCCTGAAGGACATAGAGCCGAGAAGTTGATAGTATATCCAAGAGGAGTTGTTGGGCTTTAAGTGGGTACCAATTATATTGTCGTATGTACTCGGATGCGGGACTTACACTTAAATATTTACAGGTGCTTACGTATTCAGATGTTTTTTGGTAACCCATTTCTACACTAGAGGGCGGAAATATAGCGCTGATCGCTATGAGGTTCCATGAGGTTCCATTATGATGATCAGATAATAATTTTTGGATGAAGTGGACCGAAAACTTCTTTTCCAATTCGATATATAGGCTACAATTATAAGCCGAACATCACAAAACAACCCACGGTGAAGGGAGTATGGACAAGTAATTAGAAGGGCTGTACTAAATATTAGTAATATTCGGTATATATGTCAATGTAAGGAAGAGGTGTTTTTGACCTCTAATGGGGCAAGATGGTCAAGTATCGCGAAATATATTTCCCAGGTTCTGAATAAAAATCCGCAGAATGTTAGCGTTCCGTGGTAGTTGTGTAGGGTATCGTATGGTCGGCCCCGTCTGACTATAATGCTCCGCTCACTGGTTATAATTTACGCAGATGCGTTTTACCATTTCTATGTACATAAGCTCATTATAATTACATCTAAATGATGTTTGTAATAATCATGCTGACGATGATAACGACTAAACATTTATACAACAACAACAATGTGATCGATTTACTGTGTAAATGATTGAGTAATGGTTTGACGGCTAGATATGCTTCTGCAGAAAAATATGATTTATGTCATTTGGATTTTGGCCAACAAATAATTGATGTCGCTGTCCTCGTTACGGATTTTAAGTTTTATTGTTCTTATCACGAATCAAGACATTGATGGTGATGTTGAAATGACACAATTTTTATGTAGTACTAGTGGTACATGAAAAGGAAATGTTTATCGTGTATGGGATTTGAACACATGTGAACAGCAATAGATCTGTTAGTTGTTTTATATGTTTGGCTTTGATGTGATTATATGGAAGAATTGCAGTCAAATGGTTATTTAAATTGATAATTTTTTAAATATTTTTTTAAAGCCCAACAAATTTAAAATTTAAATAATATGTTATGAAAACCCAGAAGGGTTTTTGGAAAAACCACAATGCGTGGAATTATTAACAACATCTTTGGATGATAACTAAAAGTTAGATAAGTAGGCCCTGACAAATATGTATCTGACTTCCATTTATCATTTTCATCATCCACTTTGCCATCATCATCTTCACGGTGGTCTTCATCATAGTGTCATGGGTAAGTGTCAGTCAGGTTTCCTGCCATCTTTGAGGCTAATCGCATTCTAATTACAAAAAACAAATGTAAACTTCGTCTTGGCAGCATACTGCCAAGTAAATATACGGAAATATTGCAAAGATGAATGGTCAGGATAATATTGTGAGAGGAAGCTTCGACAATTCTACTGTTGTATAGACACCCATCCAGGAGGATCTTCCGCAAATGAAACGCTGTTGTTGATTTTTGCGGTTGCTTTTCAACCGCATTGTTGGTACCAACAGGATATTCGTCTTTGTTATGATTTCCGCGGTTTATTCAGTCAGCCAACCGACTGAATAATATTAGCTGCTGTTGCTGCCTTAGCTGAGCCCCATGGTGCATTTAAAGAGAGTGCGAGTGGAAGGCAAAACAATGATTACAAAGAAAACAAACACTAATAATATAACTACGAACTATGAAGGGTGCTTATTAAATGTTACACACAATATCTCTTCGGAAAATTTTAATATACATTGAAAGTTAAAAATTAAAAATGAAATTTTGAATAGGGAGTCGGTTTCCATGAGCTATGGGAATAATATAAATATTAAGCCCTAACTTTGACTCCCTAACTTACAACTCCAAAGAATTAATTTGCTTTAACCATATCACATTATTCATGTAATCTCCCCTCCCAAACAACCTTAGATATTCATCTTCATTCACTGCCGTACTTTCCCTTCAGCTGATGTAAAAGGCATTGCTTTTTCGCCACTTCAGCACTTAAATTGAAATTATGATTTATGCCACCTCTGGTGCGAGTTTCCAACCATTTTCATTTTCAAAATACTAAGGCCAGAAAAATTAGTGAAAACGTATTCTGCCCTTTGTTCTTTTCCTTGTGTAACTTCAGAATTTTCGTGAATATGAATTTATTGGTTAATAATATGGATCTTCCTACAACTAGCCCACAATACAATTTACCAAAAAAATTGCACATGGTCTGCCGCCTAGCCGAATATAGAAAAAAACGCTAGCTTTATATGTACGTTGAAAGCTTCAAAGTGCCAGTGCATCGAGTAGTAATTACATACATATTACGTGCCATAGTAGAAAAAGTATATACATCCGTATATAGTGGTTCATATGTAAATGTGTCCGTTTAGTTGCTAACATACAGAGGGATACAGTGATTCACGAATAAATACTTGTATTAGTCGCTGAAAATATATTCTTTAAAAAATCCACGGCTTGTATTAGACGCTGAAAAAATATTATTTAAACCAGTAAGCGGAGCATTATAGTATAATTACGTATAACTCCCACATCAGAGTACATACAGTCATACCCGTGCTGTTTTATGGATCTGAAGCAAGACAGCTCTTCGAGTGTTTGAGAGAAAAATTCTTCGGATATCTATGAGCCGATCTGTAGTCAGACGTATCGAGTTGTAGCGACTAAGTTATCTTGGTCATGTTCTGAGAATGGATGAGGATACCCCATCTCAGAAGGCGTATTAAAGCGAGACAACTGATGGTTCACGCAGAAGGGGAAGGCCACGAATTCGATGGAAAGATCAAGTGGAAGACAACATCCTGGAGCATGGTTTTTGAAATTTGATGAGCTGCGCAAAAGATCGACAGCTAAGTACAGTGAACTCTCAATAATGTGAACTAATTAATATCGGAATCGTTAAAATTTTCGGATTTGTTAACATTTTCGATTCGAATAGCTTATTTGCTGCTAATTTCCTGATTTTTTTTAATATTTTAATGTCGGTTTGAGTGTTCACATTTTCGAGAGTTCACTGTAATATATTATTGATCACAATCTATCAAATCGATTTAGCCAAGTATATCTGTTAAACTCACGATAGAAATTGCGATATTTATGTTAGAGTTCTGTACTTCTACGAAGTTTGGTATTGCAAATGGCCTATATTGGTTAACCTTTTTAGTGTAGGCCACATATTACGGTTTTTATCGGGTGACAAATCTCAAAACAAAAAATTATCAATGGGACATACATTTGGTAAAGTTTCCGTACGAGGGAGTTATTTATACTCTTTCGAGTCGAGCTTAATGATCTAAGTTTTGCAACGAAAAGGAAAGTCAGGAAAAGAACCTACGTACCCACCATTATGCGACCCGTTTCGCCGTTGTAGCCTAAGTGGCTCATCAGTCATATTGGGCTATGTCGCTTTACAAAGGTCGTATGTTGATAACTTGTATTTGCATATGAGAATTAAATTCAAATTTGTCAAGGTTCGACATTCGTATTCATTCTAGAAATAGTCCTTTTCAAAGCAGATTTTTGTTGTAGCGATGGATTATTAAACCACAAACCTACATGGTTTTGCGCAACCTTTTAGGAAGTGTGTTGATGGCTCAGAACGTTCTAACAATATGACATTGTGGCCAAAGAGAATATTGTAGGGTTTTTCCACAGATTTTTATACCCTCCACCATAGTGTGGAGGGTATACTAATTTTGTCATTCCGTTTGTAACTCATGGAAATATTCATTTCCAACCCTATAAAGTATATATATTCTTGATCAGGGTAAAATTCTATGACGATCTAGCTATGTCCGTCCGTCTGTCTGTCCGTCTGTTGTAATCACGCTATCTTTTGAAGGAATTGAGATAGGATGCTGAAATTTTGCATAGGGTTGTCTTTTGTCTGCAGACAGATCAAGTTCGAAGATGGGATATATCGGTCCACGTTTAGACATAGCTCCCATATAACAGTACCCCCCAATTTTCGTATTTTGGGGTTCTTGGGCGCGTTTTTCAACCGAATACGCTGAAATTTGTTACATTGGGTTCTTAATAGATTCCAAATTTCTTCATAAAAAATTATGAATACAGGCCCATTTTTTCGGATAGCCCCCATATAAGGGTACCCCTAATTTTCGGTATTTGGGGGCTCTTGAGCGTATTTTCCAACCGAATTTGCTGCAATTTGGTAATTTGTAGTCGTATATGGTAACAAATCTCTCTACCAAAAATTATTAATATTCGCCCCCTTTTTGGGGTAGTCCCCATTTAACCCCCTTTTTTATATTAAAATAGTTATCTGAATTGTTCCGCGTTTTGAGTTTGGTTCTAAGACTCTTTTGTAATCACTTCACCTGCGGAGGATAGAGAGATAAACAATTAGAACGTAAGGTTCGATAATGAACTATAGCCGCATTTAGACCTAGCCCCTGATTGGAAGTTCCAGAATTTGAACTAAGCTTGGAAGAAATAATAAGATGGGCAAAGTTCGGATGAAATCTAAATTTTTGTGAATCCAATATTTCGATGAGACACATTTTCACCGTGTTAAAGTGTATACACCCTCATTAGCCATAAGGCTGAGGGTATAATTATCCTATAAAATGTTCTAAAATTTGTATTATGATTTACATAATCCGTTTTTAGAAATGTCGGTGTAGGTCCACTATTTGGTATGTTCCCTATATTTTCATTTCTAGTACCTGTCAATATATCTATGGTAGAGGGTATCCAAAGTTCGGCCCGGCCGAACTTACCGCTTTTTCGCTTGTTTAATTTAATAATACTAGGACCTGAAAAATCTTATGCATTAAGTTTTTTTTTTTTTTTTTTTTTTTTTTTTTGTGAAATTTTCCATATTATTCGTTCCAATTTTGAAATTTTATTTATTTATCAATTTGGAAGTCAACAACTCCTCTTGGATATTCTATCAACTTCTTGGGTATATGTTCTTCAAGAGCAAGTATATTCGCCCCAGAATAAAAACTTTGTAATTTTTCAAACAAAAGTCAGAGTTCTTTAGACCCTCTATAAATATTGACCGATCTTTATCAAAACAGGCATGCTTATTCTTAGGCCCGATCCCCTTCTCCATGTAAAATTTCACGATGTTCGGACCATAACTGCGGCCTCTGGAGCTACCACAAAAACCGACAAAAATTAAGTATTTGGTCCATTCCATCCCCTTAATTAACCGATCTTTACCAAAAACAAAAGGGGTATTCATTGACCAGATCCATCTTACATGCAAAATTTCGTGAAGATTGGTCCATAACTGTGGCCTGTATCGTATTTACAAATTATAATGGACGGACCGACCGACACACTTATATAGATCGACGCAGCCAGTCGAGATATGACGATCGGTATACTTAAAGGTAGGTCTAGGACCAATATTTCGCGGCGTTTCAAACTCTTGGGGCTGCACAAAGCTATAATGCCCTGACGACATTGTTGTGTAGGGTATAACAATCCACGCCTTGTAATAGTCCCTGAAAAAATATTATTTAAAAAATGCCGTGCAATAGTCCCTGAAGAAATATTCTTTAAAAAATCCACGCCTTGTATTAGTTCCTGAAAAATATTATTTAAACAAAGCCACGCCTTGTATTAGTCCCTGAAAAAATACAAAACCACGCCTTGTATTAAAAAAAATTCCATCCCTGAAAAATATTATTTACAAATCCAGGGTGCAGATGATCCGGCAAAATTCTATGATATTTAAGGATATTTTTAGTTATTTTCCCCACTGTCACCTGTTTATATCCTGACCATTGCTATGGTCCTGGCTAAAATGTATTTATGGCAACTTAAAATTTAAACCAAAAATGGGAAATATCATCAGACACACGTACGTACACATGTACCTATATACGGCGGTCACGTATATAGGTACATGTGTACGTACGCCGTCCCTGCTACTAGTTCATGAAGTTATTTTTACTTTTTGTGTTACTCCTCTGTACAAAATTCTGGTCATAGGCCATATGCAGAACATGAGAACCATCGTGTTGAATTCTGAGCTTTATGTTAACAACAATAAGTTGATAGCCAAATTATTATTATTATTATTCATTTGTCGTGTTAATGGAAAAATTATTAGGTAATGTCTGTAGTGGTAATAAGTGCGGCAAATTATATTTTATTTAACACTCATCTCCCTTGCTGGGTCTTTTCATCACATCACTGAACTTACAAAGGCCTAACTAATAACTATATCGTGATAGGCTGACGTTTAATTAATTAAATGTCAATTGAATGTGGAGGAGCATCAGCTGGAGTAATTAGTGTGGAGGAATGTTGTTGTGGAAGTGTTATCTTTTGGACGCAGCACTGACGTTCGAAAATATTTCTAAATAATTTTATTGATTTTGATTGGTTATTTGTATATGAAAGCGGAAATAATTATGTTACTGTATTTGACAGACAGTTGATATAATGGGTTTGGTGGGCCAATAACCCTTATTAAAAACTATTTTATGAAGAGGTTGGAGGTTTTAAGGGATATTTCATTAGTGGACAAGTGTGGATATTTGCAAGAAACATTAGTTCCAGGACTATTACAAGAATATTTTTTCAAGGACTCATACAAGACATGGATTTAATTAAGAATATTTTTTCAAGGACCCATACAAGGCGTGGATTTATTAAAGAATATTTTTTCAAGGACCCATACAAGGCGTGGATTTATTAAAGAATATTTTTTCAAGGACCAATACAAGGCGTGGATTTATTAAAGAATATTTTTTCAAGGACCAATACAAGGCGTGGATTTATTAAAGAATAGTTTTTCGAGGACCAATACAAGGCGTGGATTTATTAAAGAATAGTTTTTCGAGGACCAATACAAGGGGTGGATTTTTTAAAGAATAGTTTTTCAAGGACCAATACAAGGCGTGGATTTTTTAAAGAATATTTTTTCAAGGACCAATACAAAGCGTGGATTTTTTAAAGAATATTTTTTCAAGGACCAATACAAAGCGTGGATGTTTTAAAGAATATTTTTTCAAGGACCAATACAAAGCGTGGATGTTTTAAAGAATATTTTTTCAAGGTCTAGCACCAATATTTCGCGACGTTACGAACTCTTGGCGCTACACAAAGCTATATAACCCTTACAACATAGTGGTGTAGGGTATAAATATTTAAAAATATAATAATGTTTATATAATAAAAAGTCGATGTAACAAAAAAGTTATGAGGGAATTAAAGAATGTAAAATCAGGGTATACGATGTATACGTAAATATTTTGTCGGTCTTGATAAATATTAGTAATAGCGGACCAACAATATTTAATAATTATTTTTTTCCTACATTTATCTTCAAATTATAATTCTGACCATGGTCAA